>NC_083404.1:129639702-129941364 GCF_020745735.1 Hemiscyllium ocellatum
GTACAATATTTGTTTATTTCACCTACCATTTCCTTATCATCTACCAGTTACCTCCTATTCACACTCCCTAAGAGTATCAACATTCACTTTACTTAATCTTTTCCCTTTTAAATATCCATAGAAAATTTTGCTATCCATTTTTTGGCACTCTGAGCTAGCTTCTCTCATTAATTTCTTACCAAGCCTGGCATCCTTCTCTGCCATTATTTATAATCTGGCCAATCATCTGGCCTGCCACTCATCTTTGGGCACTTAAACATTTTGTCCTTAAGTTTGTTGACTTTTGCAAATTCTTTAGTTAATCACAGATTGTGGGTCCTTTCTTTAGAGGTTTTATTTTAAATAGGAGTATACTTACTGTAAGGATTCTGAAATATACTCTTAAATGTCTAACACTGTCTCTATTGATCTATCCCAAAGTCCAGTAGGTCTGTTCTTTTCAACTAGCTCAGCTTTCCTGCCCACATCGTGGCCCTTATTTAAGTTTAAAATACTAGCCTTAGACCCAATCTTCTCTCTTTTACATTGGATATAAAATTCAATCTTATTTTTGCCACTGCTGCCTCGAGGTGCTTTTCTGAAGCCATTAATTAATCCTATCACATTACACAACACCGGGTCTACTACAACCTGTTCTCTGGTTGGTCGCAGAACTTGCCGCTCTATCTCAAATGCATTATGTCAATTCCTCATTCAGACTAATATTGCAATCTTATTTTCCAGTTAATCTGTAGATTAAAATCACCCATTGTTATCGCTGTTTCTTCATCACAAGCATCCAATACTTATTCTTGAATATTTCATCCTACATTGTGCGGTCTGTAAGGGGCCTTTAGACCATCACCACTAGTGACTCATTTCCCTACTATTCCTCAGTGACTAGTGACTATTCCCCTCCCACCACCTACCATACCGATTCTATATACTGATGTCCTCATTGAAATATATAAACATCTGAACTAGGAGCAGCAATGAGAAGTAGGCAATTCAGCCCTTCGAGCCTGGTCCACCATTCAATATGATCATGGCAGCTTCCCTAATCAATGCCTTTATTTCTGCTATCTCTCCCTGGTCCATGATTCTTTTAGTCATCTCAAACTATTGCGCCAATACCATTCTTGACTCGCAGTTCTACCACTCCATTTTTTCCTACTTTCCTACTATAAATACGTGAAATAGGAGCAAAAGTAAACCATTTGACTCCCTTAAGCCTGCTGTGCCATTCAGTAAGTTCAAGGATGATCTGCTTGCTTGAAATTCCACATTTCCATCTACCCCTAATAACCTTTGAGTCCACTGTCCAACAAAACTCTACCTACATCTCAGAGTCATGACAGACAGCCTATAGAAACAACACCAACCAACATGTAATAATCCCATTTACCTGCTTTGGCAAATAGGATTAAGGAGAATCCAAAGGGTTGTTACAAATACATGAAGGACAAAAGCGTAACTAGGAGAGAATAGGCCCCCTCAAAGATCAGCAAGGCAGCCTTTGTGTGGAGCCGCAGAAAATGAGGGTGATACTAAACAAGTATTTACCTGTGGAAAAGGACATGGAAGATATAGAATGTAGGGAAATAGATGGTGACATCTTGAAAAAAATCCATTTTACAGAGGAGGAAGTGCTAGATTTGATCAGATGGGCCAATGGGCTGAGAAGTGGCAGATGGAGTTGAACTCAGATAAATGTGAGGTGCTGCATTTTGGGAAAGCAAATCTTAGCAGGATTTATACACTTAATGGTAAGGTCCTAGGGAGTGTTGCTGAACAAAGAGACCTTAGAGTGCAGGTTCATAGCTCCTTGAAAGTGGAGTCGCAAGTAGATAGGATAGTGAAGAAGGAATTTGGTATGCTTTCCTTTATTGGTCAGAGTATTGAGTACAGAAATTGGGAGTCATGTTGTGGCTGTACAGGACATTGATTAGGCCACTGTTGGAATATTGCATGCAATTCTGGTCTCCTTCCTATCAGAAAGATGTTGTGAAACTTGAAAGGGTTCAGAAAAGATTTACAGTGATGTTGTCAGGGTTGGAGGATTTGAGCTAAAGGGAGAGGGTGAACAGGCTACGATTCTTTTCTCTGGAGTGTCGGAGGCTGAGGGGTGACCTTATAGAGGTTTACAAAATTGTGAGGGGCATGGATAGGATAAGTAGACAAAGTCTTTTCCCAGAGGTCGGGGAGTCCAGAACTAGAGGGCATAGGTTTAGGGCGAGAGGGGAAAGATATAAAAGAGACCTAAGGGGCAACATTTTCACGCAGAAGGGGGTACGTGTATGGAATGAGCTGCCAGAGGAAGTGGTGGAGGCTGATACAATTGCAACATTTAAGAGGCATTTGGATGGGTATATGAATGGGAAAGGTTTGGAAGGATATGGGCTGGGTGCTAGCAGGTGGGTCTAGATTGGGTTAGGATATCTGGTCGGCATGGACGGGTTAGACTGAAGGGTCTGTTTCCATGCTGTACATCTCTATGGCTCTATTTGGTCTACTGTGTACTCGTCCAGATGCTTCGTAAGCATGGTGAAAGTATCTGCCTCCACCACCACCCTCTGAAGCAGCACACTCCATATTTCTACCACCTTCAGGGTGAAAAAGTTTTTTTCCTCAGATTTCCTCTTGCACCTCACCTTAAACTTATCCTCTTTGGTCTTATACACATATATATGTGGGGAAGAGATTCTCATGATATACTCTGTCTATATCTCTCATAATTTCAATCTCAAACAGATTCCTCCTCAGCCTCTTCTGCTCCAAAGAAAACAAACACAGCCAATCCAGTCTCTCCTCATATCTGAGACTCTTCATTCCAGGCAACATCCTGGTGAATCTCCTTTGCACCCTCTCCATTGCAATCACATCGTTATGATAGTATGGCAGCTAGAACCATACACAATATTTCACGTGTGTCCTAATCAATGTTTTATAAAAGTTGAAACAAGACTTCCTTGCTTCTATATTCTAAGCCTTGGCAAATTAATTCATTTGAATTATGGATTCAACATGGAAAGCCTGGATGACACAGTTACTACGCAAAATCTATGGGCCTCACTTGCCAACAACCTATCTCAAGAATACGCAGAGGACACAGGAGAACATTGGAGTGTGCTAAATCAATAACACCCCCCAGATAACAGGTCCAGAAACCCTCAGGACTGATTCGATGAGAATTACATGGAAATTGGACAACCCATTTCCAAGAACAGGACAGCTTTCTGTGACTGGCAGAATGACAACAGCTGAAAGACCCACAGAAAGATCAATGCCAAATGCGAAAGTGGATGTTCAGAAGAGGGTAAAGGAGCTCAAAAACAAATGGTGCATTGATAAGGCCTTGGGAATCCAAGAGCTGGCAAATGATGATGACTGATGACACAGAGGTTTCTTCAGTGCCATTAAGACAGTAAATGGCCCACATGACTGTGGTCTAAACCTTTTGCACTCTAAAGACAGACAAAAAGTGCTAAAGGACGGCAAGGTTATAAACAGTTGCTGGATACAGCATTTCCAAGAACTCTTCAACCATATTGCCAATATTAACTTGGAAATCATCAACCAAATTGCCCCCTGGTTATGTTGTACAGTGGAGTTGCCCCTACCCTCTGTGCAAAGGGTTCAGGTTCAAGTCCCACCTGCCCTGGAAGTGTGTCGTAATGTGTCCCTACACAGTGTTCAAAAATTATTATTACAAAGGCAACTCAACCAGCACAAGCGGGAATTATTTACAGCAGAGGTGTCAGCTCTATGGCAAGCAATAAACAGTCCCCACCGAAACCTTCCATTCTCTCTGTTATTTGTCACGAGTAAACTTGGAGGTTCTCCAACAAGAAAGAAAACTTAATAAAATGAGGAGTGTTAGATATAAGGTGATGAAAGATTTTGATAGATTATGACTGCATTTTCTGGCAAGTGGATTGATAGATTTGAAACAATTGGCAACGGTTTTTGATGGAGACTAATTAGGATTAAGAACTTCCTACCTGAAAAAGATAATGGGAGCTGATCCACTAAACAATAAATTAAAAGGGAGCTGTACAGGTATTTGAGGTTGAACAACTTAGGGCGTCACGGTGGCACAGTGGTTAGCACTGCTGCCTCACAGCGCCTGAGACCCGGGTTCAATTCCCGACTCAGGTGACTGACTGTGTGGAGTTTGCACTTTCTCCCCGTGTCTGCGTGGGTTTCCTCCGGGTGCTCCGGTTTCCTCCCACAATCCAAAGATGTGCGGGTAAGGTGAATTGGCCATGCTAAATTGCCCGTAGTGTTAGGTAAGGGGTAAATGTAGGGGTATGGGTGGGTTGCGCTTCGGCGGGTCGGTGTGGACTTGTTGGGCCGAAGGGCCTGTTTCCACACTGTAAGTAATCTAATCTAACTTATACGGTAATGGATTAAAAAGCATGGCCGAGAGACTAAGAAGAACTCTTCGTTGAAACAGTCAGCAGAAGCCCAATGCAATTTAATATGAGCTCCTTAAGGGTGCTCCATCACTGAATAAGATCATGTCTGATCTGACAAGGGCCTCAACTCCACTTTCCTGCCTACCCCCAACAACCAATGACTCACTATGACTATAGTGGGAAATTTATCTAATTGTGCCTTAAAAATATCCAATGACCCAACCCCACCCCACCCTTCTCTCAGAAACAGAGAAAAATATTTACCTCACTCTGTCTCCAACAGATAACTGCTCAATCTGTGCAATCTTTCTTCATAGGATAAATAACACCCTCCCCCCAATCTTGCATCCTAGGTATCAATTAAGTGAACCTGCTCTGAACCGCTTCTAATGCATTTACATCATTTCTTAAATCAAAAGACCACAAGTGCACACAGGATTGTAACTGTAGCATCATCAATACTCTGTAAAACTGCCGCAAAACATTGCTACTTTTGTATTCCATTCCCCCTGCAATAAACAGCAACATTCCATTTGCCATCCTAATCATCCTACATGCTAGCTTTTTGAGATTCATGCACCTGGACATTCTGATTCCTCAGGGTTCTGTAACCTCTCACCATTTAAACAACATGCTGCTTATCTCTCCTTGTTGCTAAAGTGGGCGAGTTCACATTTTACTACATTATGCTTCAGCTATTCCCTTCCAAATGTTACTATTACTATTGACTCTGCTTCTAGCAACCTTTAGGTAGCGCAGTCCAGAGCATTATAATTCACTGTGTAAGAGTCCCCTCAGTTCCCCTTCAGTTCTTTTTCCAATTGATAGTCGTTAACCAATGATCACTTTGTTAAACGTCTTCGTATAAAACAAACTGTTACTCGGCAGACTTGCTTAAAAACACGGAATCTGTGCACATAACTCAGGCAGAAGTGACCAGCCGAGTCTTAAAAGATATCCAAAATCATGTTGACCCTGAGTTTGTTCGGATTCCCTTTAATGCCTTTCTCATTAACCCTGACCATTGATCTTCCCTTCGTAATCCCATCTCAAATTTATTCCCTTTCTTCAAGTATTCAACTATCATTACCTCTTTCCTCCAACCATCTACAACACCTTCACCCTTGCTGATAATTTCCAGCAGCCTTTTCTTTCACCTGAACGTGCTGTCACCTGCCAGGTCCACACACTTAACTCCATGTGTAAATCTCCCAAACATCTCTACAACCCTTCCCCTTACTGAAATAGTTAAAGCAAAGTCACAAACAACATCCTCCATGAGTTGTGAGCATGGTCCTTATCATTTCTTATCCTGCATGACTTCACTTCAGTTTTTAATCACAGTTTCTCCCAAAAGATTGGATTTAAATCTTTTCATAGTTCATGGTGACAGCATGTCTACAAAAAAAGTGTGTATTTATATAATATCATGAATTAGGAAAAATGTCCCAAAGTACTTCAGAAAAAGGTAACACTGAGCCAAAGAAGGAAACATTAGGACATCTGACCAAAACCTTAACAAAACATGTTGGTTTTAGGAATGTCTTAAGTGAATCTGTGAGAGGTTTGTGGGGGGGGATTTGCAGACCTCAGGTTGTAGTTAAATGAAAGCATGGCTGTCAATGTTGGGGTGAAGTAAATTGGCCCTTTTTGAAGAAACACTGAGTTTTCATAGACCTGTCATGTTGGAGAAGGACACCAAGTTAGGAAGGGTGCAAAGCCATGGAAAATTATGAGAATCTTCAAATGGAGGAATGTTGGGACCAAGTACCAAGGCCTCTGTCCCATATTTTACAAGACCTATTTACATCAACGTTCTCCTGACCAGCTTCCACACACCTTACCATTCATGAACTTATTCAGCATTCTAAAGTACTTAGTCCCATTACCTGATCAACTTGTTCTTACCAATCTTCATTCATTCTGTACTAATTTCAGACGCCTTGTCCTCAACTACAAGTCTCTCCTTGGTCTTGCTCCTCCTTACCTCTGTAACCTCAGCTCTCTCTCTCAAAGGCGAAGTGGCAAAATAATTAAACTGGATAGGAGATGCAAAAGGAAAATATCCACTTTAAGTCAGAAAGTATGACAAATGACCAGCCACACACAAGGTGGGCTGGATGAAGACAGTTACACAGATAGAGTTTTGTGTACTAATGCACACAGCATAAGGGATACAAGTAGCAAATTAGAAGCACACGTTTATCTCAGAGAACACAATATTTCAGTTATTATGGAGGTAAGGCTACAGGTTATGATCAAGAGCTAAACATTCCAGACTGCCAGCTGTTTAGGAAGGATAACTAAATTGGGATAGGAAGGGTAGTGATACTGCCCAGAGCAGATAGTAGCCAATTTGTACAAAAAAAATCCCAGAAATAGCAATACAAAATATGCAGATAAACAATTTTTACCTTGTTATAGAATCATAGAGTCATAGAGATGTACAGCATGGAAACAGACCCTTTTGTCCAACCCATCCATGCTGACCTTATATCCCAACCCAATCTAGTCCCACCTGCCAGCACCCAACCCATATCCCTCCAAACCCTTGCTATTCATATACCAATCCACATGCCTTTTAAATACTGCAATTGTACCAGCCTCCATCACTTCTTCTGGCAGCTTATTCCATACACCATCCTCTGCGTAAAAAAGGTGCCCCTTAGGTTCCTTTTATCTTTCCCCTTTCACCCTAAACCTCTGTCCTTTAGTACTGGAGACCCCCATCCCAGCGAAGAGGCTTTGTATGTTCACCATATCCATGCCCCTCATGATTTTATAAACCTCCATAACGTCACCCCTCAGCCTCTGACCTCAAGGGAAAACAGCCCAAGCCTGTTCAGCCTCTCCCTGTAGCTCAAATCTTCCAACCTTGTAAATCTTTTCTGAACCCTTTCAAGTTTCACAACATCCTTCCAATAGGAAGACCAGAACTGCATGCAATATTCCAACAGTGGCCTAACCAATGTCTTGTACAGTTGTTTGAGGAGATGTATTGGACAGGGACAAATGCCTGGGATCTTTTATTGTCAAATGAGATGGTATATAGGAGCTTGCTCAGGAATGTCACTGGAATGGTGGCATCTCCAACAATGCCACACCTTCTCACTGCTTCACTGGAGTCTGGATAGTATGCTCATGTCTCTGGGGCAGAGCTTAACCCACAAACTTCTGACTCAGAGACAACAATGTTAAACACTGAGACACAGTCATCTCATAAGAATTCTTTGAATATATTCAGCAGAGTCTTCTAGAACAATATGTTTTAGAACCAAAAATGGAATTGGACATATTGAACTTAATGCTCAGAAACCACATGAAATTATTTAACCATTTCACACTAACAGCGCAGCTCATAATTAGTTACTGTAAAATCATAGACTTTGGTATTAAGTTTGAAAGTGCAAAAATTGAGCCATCAACCAAGGTGTTAAATTCAAGCAAGTGAACTAAATTGAAAGAAACTGTCTAAACTGGTAATGAGTAAACCCACAAATGATGGGAATATAAAATATTCAAGGAAATAATTGGTCTGAGATACAAAATGAACAGTCCGCAACCCTAAATGGCAAAGACTCCATATGTTAGGCAATCATTGTCAACAAACAAGCTAAGAGACAGTATCACAACAGAAGAAAAGGTTACGCAAGGAAGACATAAAGACACACAATAAAAAAGGAAGAGTGCCAATCCAGTGTACTGGGAGAGGTAGGAAAACCAAAGGAGTACAAAATAGTAAACAGTGGAAAAGAAGCACTGAAAGAAAATGGTATTTCAAATAGTGCCTTGGTTACTGACGTGAATGTCCATTTCTGGCAAATCCCCTTTTTTTGCTGGCAGGAGAAAGGGTTGTGGCTTGAGAGGCAAGCAGGAAACCAGAAACTGACAAAACCATCTGAAATAGAGTTGAAATTCAACCCACTTCCACTGTTCCTTGAACCTTACACATGGTACAGGCAACAAGAATTTATGGAAAAGTTACAAGCAAGGGGAATGTCATGTTGGCTCACTGGTTAGCACTGCTGCCTCACAGCGCCAGGGACCCAGTTCAATCACAGCCTTGGGCAACTGTCTGTGTGGAGTTTGCACATTCTCCCCATGTCTAAGTCGGTTTCCTCCCACAATCCAAAGATGTGCAAGTTAGGTGAATTGGCCATGCTAAATTGCCCATACTGTTCAGGGATGTGTAGGTTAGGTGCATCATTCAGGGGTAAATATAGGGGAATGGATCTGGGTGGGTTACTCTTCGGAGGGACTTGTTGGGCCAAAGGGCTTGCTTCCACACTGTAGGGATTCTACATATCTCGGGATGGGACCATTTGCCGCCGCCAATTAGCCACTGCCCTTTCACCGCCGAGGATGGTTCGCCACCACCCATTGGCCGCTGAGGAGGATTCGCCACCGCAAGTGTTTGTAACTCATTTTTATGTATAAACCAATAAAATCATATTTATTTCACCTTTTTTTAAAATCAGTATGTACTATGTTGTTGTATAAATAAAGGGCACTGAGAAGTGTGAAAAAACAGGGAGGAGGGAAAACAATCACTACATATATATATTTCCAGTGACGAATAGTCTCCAGAGGTTAAACAACCCCAGTGGAGAACCAGCAGTGGCTAATCGGCGGCGGTAAATGTGCCGTGACAAATCGTCACCAACCCTACATATCTTTGGATTCCATGTGAAGGTGAGGTGAGGTCTATTTGAGTGCGATGATATGAAGTTATTTAAATCCCCAGCCCTTTAAAAAACACTAAAAAGGGTACAACTTTCAGTGAGGGCAGTGATTGACAGCCATTTCTAGTTTGATGTAAAAAAAAGATCAGGCATCCATTCCCTCTGTTTCAACAGGGTTGTTGACACAGTTAATCCATCTCAAATTCTTGACTGATTTTGAAAAGTTTGAAAAACACTTATCTCAGTGGGATGGCTGAGTTCATCAGTTTGACTAATAATGTTAAGGATTATTAAAGGAGTGGCTATATTTGAGTTGATTAGACTAAATTATTGTTCGCTCATTTGAATGGGTTTCATGAATGAGTTTTTCTCAGTATCAACAAAGCATCATGTTCTTTTGGATTGCTACAAGTTTAATTTTACTCATCTCCACATGGTTCTTGAGGTCTACCCATATTGGAGAGTAAGGAAGTGCCTAAGGTGACAGCATGGAAGGGCTTGAAAGCAAGTACAAGTAATTTGGGGTTTGAGGAGATGTGGGGAGGGTCAGGACAGTGAGGGCTGAGGGCCTAACAATGTTTGATGAAACAAAACAGAAATTGCTGGAAAAGCTTAGCAGGTCTGGCAATGTCTGTGGAGTGAAATCAGAGTTAATGTTTCGGGCCCGGTGATCATTCCTCAGAATTGTCCCTCCGAGGCCGAATGTTCTGTACTCAGCAAAAGTCTCAGTTTTATCCCCCTGTGACCCCACATAAATGAATTGTGGACACAACATGATGTTGAACTCTTCTTCCGTCGCCTTTGCCTCAATTTCTCTGCTCAGTTCTGATTTCTCTCCACAGATGCTGCCAGGCCTGCTGAGCTTTTCTAGCAATTTCTGGTTTTGATTCTTAGTTCTTACAGTTTTTGTTTAACGTTTGAAGAAACTGGGTTAAAGTCTCAAGAGACAAGGACAGACCTTCCAACCAGCCTGCCTCATTGTTCATTCACCTGTGGGGTCTCCAATGAAGCTGGTGAGCCCAACTAGACCTCAAACCTGCTGAAAATGTGCTGAGTAGCCAGCTTTTGTGCCCCTCTTGTATCCTTATCTTGTTTTCAAAGTAATGCCCTTTTAAAGTGATCATGTGTGCCAAGTCAGGAAATGTCTTAACTGGACCTTCCCACTTCAAAGCAGAAATCTGGTCTTTAATATCAAATTCAATTGTTTTCTGGCAACTTTTTGTAATATCTCCATTACTGTCAGATTATTAAATATTTTTATGTGGTTACACACCATTAAACCCAATACAGCCAGATACTTTACTGATTATAAAGCATTGTTTCGAAACATTATTCTGAAATTATTCAAGGAGTTTAAATGCAAATTGATTTTGATCAAAATCCAATGCTCCTGCCAATGCAGCACTCCCATAATATTGCATTTCAGTCACAGTCTAAATGGTATGCTCTTGTCTCTGGTAAAGACCTTCAACTTGAAACTTGCTGACACAGTGGGTGAAGTATTACTCACTGAGTTCTAGCTAAGATCAAAAGAAATGTTTAAGGAGAGGAACTTAATGGATTTAATTTAAAAGCAAATGGTAATGGGAAAACAAACTGGATTCTTGACAAGTTAAGCTCTAGGACTGAATGGTTGTCACACTAAAATAATACGGCACAGATTTTTCAGAATTGACCAGTGTTTAAAACAATAATTTACAAAGAAAGATCGAATAAACCTGGATTTTGTTTCCTTGAGTTTGAAAGATTGAGGGTGATTGGTGAAGGAATTTGGTAGGGTCAATACACAGAGAATCTCTTTCACAGAGTGAGGGAATGTGTACAGGTTTGGTAGTACAGTCATAACGCTCCTGGTCTAGCAACCCAGAGGCCTGAGCACAAAGTCAGAGATACATGAGTTCAAATCCCACTATTACAGTTACTGAAATGAATTTGACTCGTTAAATAAAATAGGATCTTTTAAAAAAGAAGCTATTATCAGTAACAGTGAGCATGAAACAACTAGATCATCATAAAATCTATCTAGTTTATTTATGTACTTCTTGGGAGGGAAGTCTGCCATCCTTACCTGGTCTACAGGTGGGATGCTGGAAGAACACAGCAAGCGAGACAGCATCAGGAGGTGCAAAGTCAATGTTTCAGGTGTAAACCTACTTCAGGTCAGTGGGTGGAGCTGCAGATAAAGGGGAGGTGGGGGTAGGGTGGTGAAATGGGCGGTGACAGGGAGGTCCAGTCAGCCTCAGTGGAGCTGGCTGCGATGCTTGGTGAGCCATTCCCTGAGTTTACGTTCAGTCTCCCTGATGTAGAGAAGACCACATTGGGAGCATCTGATGCAGTAAACTAGGTTGGAAGAGAGGCAGGTGAACCTCTACCTCACCAGGAAGGACTGTTTGGGGCCTTGGATGGAGGTGAGGGGGGTGGGGGTGATGTACCAGCAAGTTTTGCATCTTTTCTGGGTTGCAAGGAAGGTACCTGGGGGTTCGGTGGTGGGGATGGCATGAAACAAGGATTGTTGGAGGGAACAGTCCCTGTGGAAGGCAAAAAGGGATGGGGAGTGGAAGATGTTCTTGGTGGTGGGGCCTATTTGGATTTGGGGGAAGCGTTTGAAGATGATGCGTTGGATACGGAGACTGGTGGGGTAGTTTTTGTCTCTAATCCTTACCTGGTCTGGCCAACATGTAACTCCCTACTCACAGCAATGTGGTTGACTCATAACCTTCCTCTGAAATGGCCTATGAAAGCACATAGGTGGTTCACAATCATTGTCTCTGGGATTAGGAACAATAAATATTCTCCAACGAGCTCTCAAACTATGCTCACATCAATAAACAAAAATCCAGAACAAGGGGCATGTTCTTAAAATTAGAGCTAGATCATGCAGGACTGAAACAAGCAAACACTTTCTCCACAAAAGGTACTGAGCACCAGCAATCCACTCCCCCAGGAGACTGTGGATGCTGGGTCAGTTGAATTGATCAGGACTGGAAGTATCAAGGGATTATGAATGGAGGGCAATTAAAAAGACCAGCTACATAAGGCTCAAGGGGTTGTGTTTATATTCAACTCCTCTTTATCATCTTTCACCCTCCTTCCCAGTTTCCACAGCACAGTGTTGGGCCTAGCATGTTCTCCTCCGTACTTCCTAACTCTCTGAAAACCTATCTGGTTTTGGTTGTGCTCACCTAAAATCATTTTTGGACTGCTCCCTGTCTTGTTACTTCTCATTTTGAATTGTGTTAAATGTGCCATAAAAAGTGCAGGTCACAGCCAATGAGTTCTTACTCCTGGCTGCCTTGTGGAGTGTAGCTAATCATTACAATCAGAACAAGTCATTAACTGGGTGAGTCAAATCCAGATTCTATTCCAGGGAATTCATGTGTTTATCCTGTGTGCTCATGCTATGCAAAAGAATGGTTGTGCCCAGGCCTGTTCTTATTTTCAATTCAGGTGACTGAATAATCTATTTTCCTCATGATATTTCTGTGCATTTTTGATTCTCAGCAATTTTTGATAGATCAGTGCTTATATTTGTTTGTTATTACTTTGGGGAGGCAGAGGCATATTGATAATGTTGCTGGATAGAGTTTCTGTCAACATGGGTTCAAATTATTGGGGTGGCTCAGTGGTTAGCACTGCTACCTCACAGCACCAGAGTCCCAGGTTCAATTTCAGCCTCGGGCAACTGTCTGTGTGGGTTTCCTCCCCCAGTCCAAAGATGTGCAGGCCAGGTGAATTGGCCATGCCAAATTATCCATACTGTTCGGTGCATTAGTTAGAGGAGAAATGGTCTGGGTAGGTTACTTTTCAAAGGGTCGCTGTGGACTGGTTGGATGAACGGTCTGTTCCACACTGTAGGGAATCTAATCTTGAAAAAAATCCATCATAGCAGAAGGAGAATTCAATAAAAATTAGGAAGAAAAAGCTTGCCTAATGATGACTACTGTCAATTGTCATGAAAAATCCATCTGGTTCACTAATGCTGTTTAAGAAATGAAATAATCCATCCTTAGCTGGTCTGGTTTGCATATCAATCCAGACCCACAGCAATGCCCAATGAGCGAATAAGGAATGGGTAATAAATGCTAGCAGTGCTCACATCCCATGAATGAAAAATTCGTCAGCAACATTTATTCTTAAATATTGGTATTTTCCTGTATTTTACCCAGGCATCGCCCTGCCTCTTACTGGGCCATTCAGAGGTCTCTGGCTGTGAATTTTGATTGGAGCTCCTTGCTTTCAGCTTGTTTACCCGAGGCTGCACTGACCTTGTTGCTTCAGTCAGTCAGAGACACTCACTGTCAACAATGAGGCAAGTCCCTGCTGGTGCCCACTAACGCTGTGCCTGTTTAAATCAGACTCCCGTGCCTCGTTCTCTCTTGTCTTTCTCTGGGAGGCTATTTTTATTTATATATATATATATATAGTTGGCTTTAATATCACCTTTTGCCCACCCGCCTAAGGAACTGTGTCCTAATCAATGGGTCCTTCAGTGATTTCTCCCCCTAACCTGTCACCTTTGTCAAAAAGAGCAGCTCCTTCTCCACTCACTTGGGGTTTACTCGCTAAGTCCTCTTTATTTCTCATCCGTCAGATGTTGATTTCCCCCCTGATCCTTTTCTATCTATTTATTTGCTGGAGATTCTGAGATGAATCAGGGGTTTAGCATCTCTCCCCGCTTCCCCTCCCCACCCCCAGCTTTTAAGCTGCTCCCTCCCGGTCAGACATTTCACATTTCCATGCTCAGCCCCTGGTTTTGTTGTCCTGCCCGGGGCGTCTCGTTACCTGCTTCGCTCCGGATGCTGATGTTGCCGTCTCGCTGCAGAATGACCGCCCTGGTCCCGCTCAGCCTGCCCGGGAAAGGCTGCGGGTCCCCGGGCCGCCGCTGCCGCTGGAGGCTGCTGCAGCACTGGTAGCACACCGCCCAAGCCTGCTCCTCGTTCAGGGGCTGGTTGTAAAGCTTCAGGATGTGTTCCAGGGACAGCTCCTGGGATTCCGGGTCGTGGGAGTCCGCCTGGGCGCCGCATTCCGGGGCCGGGCTCCCGGAGCATCGCTCTGCCATGATCCGCAGGCTCTGTGTGTCTGTCTGTCTCTCTCTCTCTCTGGATCCGAACACAACAGAGCTAACTCCACTACACCATCGGCAACGGGAATAAAGCCAGTACCGTCTTCTCTAGCCTCTGCATCATCATCATCATCATCATCGTGACAGTATTATCAACAGCAGTGCGGTCATAGTGCCAACTCCTCATACATAAACCGGCCTCTTCCAGCGGCTTCTGATTAAATCCAATCATATGACTCTATCTCTGCCTGGGAGCCAGAGTACACTCCTGCTGTGTGGTCCAAAAGCCCGCCTCCTTTGCTTGCTTGCATTTTCCGTGTTCATGTTTGCTTCTGTTTATTAATTCACAGGGATGTGGGCGCCTCTGGCTGGGTCAGCTTTTATTGCCCATTAGAAAAGTGGGGCTGAGTTCCCTTCTTAAATCACTGAAGTCCTTTTTGTGTTTGTTTTGACGTGGTTACACAGACAGTTCTAGGATTTTCGACCGGCCATACTAAAACTGAGGATGGTGAATGGTTTGGAGGTGTTGGTGTACCCCACGTATCTGTGTCTCTTGTCCTTCAAAGAGGTAGAGTTGACAGGTCTTCAAAGTGCCATCAAAAGCTTTGTGAATCGTTGCAGTACGCCCTTGTAAATGGTACATCTGATGCTGCTGAGTGGGGGGAAGGGAATGGATGTGGTGCCTATTAACCAGGCTGCTTTGTCCTGAATGGTGTCAAGTTTCTTGGGTGGTTTTGGAGCTGCACTCATCCAGACAAGTGGGGAGTTTTCCATCACACTCCTGACTTGGGCCTCGTAGATGGCGGACAGGTTTTGGGGAGTCAGGAGGTGAGTTACTTACTGCAGAACTCGTAGTTTCTGAGCTACACTTGTAGCTGGTTTAATTCAGTTTCTAGTCGGTGGTAAAGCCATAGTTTGATAATGGTGTGGAATGTCAAAGGGAGGTGATTAAACTATTATTAGAGAACTACATTCCTGGTAACTATTTGATACACTGCATCATTTGCTACATTGTAACAGCAAGTAGGGGAGTCAATATAAACAGAAGGAGAAATGGGAGATAGGACATAAATGGAAGTAAAACAAACTGTTCACCCCTCCTGCCAGCTGTGACTCAAGTTGTTGTTTGAAATTCAAATAACAACCACAAATGCTCAAAATAGTTGGCACGACCATCAGGAAGTGAAAGGATGTGTATTGTTTTGAGTGACAATGTTCTGCTAAGTGAATGTGTGAGTCACAGCTTTCTAGATGCTGGTCAGAGAGTCTTCTACTTTAAACAAAGTGTTGAGGTTCCTTAATGTCTGATATTGTACAAATGGCCTTTCCCATTTTATTGAGAAGGGAAATTCAGATGGATGAATTTAATGAATAATAAATAAGCAACAATAGCTTGCTTTTACACCACACTTTTACCACAAAGAAAACATCCCTACAAAGAAAATATCAAGAGAGTGACCAACAAACAAATTAACAGAGTTATATTAGAAGAGAGAAGATAGTTAATTAAAAGTTTGGCCAAAGAGATCAACTTAATTAATCTCATATGGGAGAAGGAAAGTTGTACACAGAAGATTTAGGGAGGGGATTCCAGACTTGATCTTAGACATCTACCAATGGCGTGGCTGAGGTGTTATGATTCATTGGATGAATCAGATCCTAGAGTGAGACCTGACTTGATAGATCATAAGATTTTTTTTTCTTTTTGTTTACTTTGGAGATCAGTCACCAGAGGAGGCTGGCAGTGTACTTTTAACAACAGAAAATACCTTAGAGTCATAGAGATGTACAGCATGGAAACAGACCCTTTGGTCCAACCCGTCCATGCCAACCAGGTATCCCAACCCAATCTAGTCCCACCTGCCAGCACCCAGCCCATATCCCTCCAAACCCTTCCTATTCATATACCCATCCAAATGCCTCTTAAATGTTGCAATTGTACCAACCTCCACCACATCCTCTGGCAGCTCATTCCATACACATACCACCCTCTGTGTGAAAAAGTTGCCCCTTAGGTCTCTTTTATATCTTTCCCCTCTCACCCTAAACCTATGCCCTCTAGTTCTGGACTCCCCGACCCCAGGGAAAAGACTTTGTCTATTTATTCTATCCATGCCCCTCATAATTTTGTAAACCCCTATAAGGTCACCCCTCAGCCTCCGATGCTCCAGGGAAAACAGCCCCAGCCTGTTCAGCCTCTCCCTGTAGCTCAGATCCTCCAACCCTGGCAACATCCTTGTAATTCTTTTCTGGACCCTTTCAAGTTTCACAACATTTTTCCAATAGGAAGGAGACCAGAATTGCACACAATATTCCAACAGTGGCCTAACCAATGTCCTGTATAGCTGTAACATGACCTCCCAAATCCTGTACTCAATACTCTGACCAATAAAGGAAAGCATACCAAACACCTTCTTCACTATCCTATCTACCTGCGACTCCACTTTCAAGGAGCTATGAACCTGCACTCCAAGGTCTCCAAGGTTCAGCAGCACTCCCTAGGACCTTACCATTAAGTGTATAAGTCCTGCTAAGATTTGCTTTCCCAAAATGCAGCACCTCGCATTTATCTGAACTAAACTCCATCTGCCACTTCTCAGTCCATTGATCCATCTGGTCCAGATCCTGTTGTAATCTGAGGTAACCCTCTTCACTGTCCACTACACCTCCAATTTCGGTGTCATCTGCAAACTTACTAACTGTACCTCTTATGCTCACATCCAAATCATTTATGTAAATGACAAAAAGTAGAGGGCCCAGCACCGATCCTTGTGGCACTCCACTGATCACAGGCCTCCAGTCTGAAAAACAACCCTCCACCACCACCCTCTGTCTTCTACCTTTGAGCCAGTTCTGTATCCAAATGGCTAGTTCTCCCTGTATTCCATGAGATCTAACCTTGCTAATCAGTCTCCCATGGCGAACCTTGTCGAACGCCTTACTGAAGTCTATATAAATCACATCTACTGCTCTGCCCTCATCGTCTTCAAAACACTCAATCAAGTTTGTGAGACATGATTTCCCACACACACACCTTTACTACACAAAAAAGAACAAACTTGATTACACTGTGCAAGAATGATTTGAAACAAACTCATTATAAATGTTAGGAAGAATCAATCTTTTATCACCAATGACAGTCTTACAGATATCCAAATTACAGTGAAAGGTCACCCCCTTCAGCTGACAAGGCTGTAATTAGTTCCCTTTTGACAAATATCTGTGAATTTACTCCATGCAATTTTCTGCAATTGTACCAACCTCCACCACATCCTCTGGCAGCTCATTCCATACACGTACCACCCTCTGTGTGAAAAAGTTGCCCCTTAGGTCTCTTTTATATCTTTCCCCTCTCACCCTAAACCTATGCCCTCTAGTTCTGGACTCCCCGACCCCAGGGAATTACAACCTCAGATTACAACAGGATCTGGACCAGATGGACCAATGGACTGAGAAGTGGCAGATGGAGTTTAGTTCAGATAAATGTGAGGTGCTGCATTTTGGGAAAGCAATTCTTAGCAGGCCTTATACACTTAATGGTAAGGTCCTAGGGAGTGTTGCTGAACCTTGGAGACCTTGGAGTGCAGGTTCATAGCTCCTTGAAAGTGGAGTCGCAGGTAGATAGGATAGTGAAGAAGGTGTTTGGTATGCTTTCCTTTATTGGTCAGAGTATTGAGTACAGGATTTGGGAGGTCATGTTACAGCTATACAGGACATTGGTTAGGCCACTGTTGGAATATTGCGTGCAATTCTGGTCTCCTTCCTATTGGAAAAATGTTGTGAAACTTGAAAGGGTCCAGAAAAGAATATGTCTCCCCTAGACTTCTAAACAACCTGCTAACTCAGCTCACTATTATAACCAACCATGGATGTTTTAACCTCATGTTTTCATCAACCTTGGAGAATGGCTTCTTCTCTAACATCTCAATATCATTCTGCTTCTGAAGTTTTCTTCAGAACAACTCAGGACCTCTCCCATTCCTGCTCTGATTGCCTTGGAGACCGCTACTTATATCGTTTGTTATGATAGAACCCTCTGAATGGACCTATTTATTTCTCTCTCTCTCTCTCTCTCTCTCTCTCTAACTGGGTTATAAAATTCAATTCATCAAATACCTTGGTAAAAACAATGACTGCAGTTGCTGGAAACCAGATTCTGGATCAGTGGTGCTGGAAGAACACAGCAGTTCAGGCAGCATCTAAAGTACAGCGAAATCAACGTTTCGGGCAAAAGTCCTTTTTCCTGATAAAGAGCTTTTGCCCGAAACGTCGATTTCGCTGCACTTTAGATGCTGCCTGAACTGCTGTGCTCTTCCAGCACCACTGATCCAGAATCATCAAATACCTTGGCAATCATCTCTCCTTCCCCCCACCCCCACTCCAAGGTGGCTTGCTGGTCCATTAGCTAAAATCATACAAATTCTTGGAAATGCTGATTTTATCCCATTGTTGAAAATTATGTTCTCACTTTTATAAAGAAAAACTTCACAGAACTAAAAGCCAAGAGTCCAGGGCAATTTGACACATTTGATCCATAGTTGGCTTATTGACAGAAGGCAGGGAGCACTGGTCAAAGGTTGTTTTTGTGATTACGAACCTGTATCCAGTGGAATACCACAGTGTTTGATGCTAGTCCCTTGGTGTTTGTACTGTCCATTAATGAACTAGGCATGAATGTGTGATCACTACTTTCAAAATGTTGAAACAGTGGAATTCTTTAACACATGGGGTTGTTGAGTCTGCCTGAACTTAAAATATACTCAGAGCTGAGATAGATTTTTAATCAGCCAGGGAATCAAGGGACATGAGGAATATCAGACCAGCCATTGAATGGTGGAGCAGGGTCAGTAGGCTGAATGGCCTGTTTCTGCTCCTTTGTCTTATGGTCTTATGACACAAAAAATGGTGGTGTGGTAAATAGGAGGAAAGGCTGATATATTCAGGCTGGTCAGATGGGCGGATCAATGTCAATATGTAATCCTGAAAGGTGTGAGGTGATCAATTTTGGAAGGACCAACAGAGCAAGGGAGTACACAATGAATGGTGGGTCCCGAGAAAGTACAGAGAATCAGGGAGCTTGGTGTGCAAGTCCACAGATCATTGAAGGATCCTGGAAACAGGACTGGTAGATAAAATGGTTAAGAAGGCATATGGGATACTTGCCTTTATTAATCAAGGCATTGAATAGGAAGGTTACAATGCAGCTGTATAGAAGTTAGTTTGGATGTGATTGCATGAGAGAGAGTGCATCATTGAATCACCAATATATTGCCTGGCCTGGAGTGATTCAGCTAAGAACAGAGACTAAATTAGGGTGAGGTTATTTTCAGTCAAAAAGTGTGGTGCTGGAAAAGCACTGTAGGTCAGGCAGCATCTGAGGAGCAGAAAAATCAACCTTTTGGGCTGGGGTTATTTTCAGCAGAAAATGGAAAATAGTAGGGAATAGAAATAACCAGCCATGCCAATGGGGTGGATACCGAGTCAGAAACCCACCTCTGGGTCTAAACTTGGGGACCATAGCTAACACTGTAGCCAAGGATGAAGTCAATGCAGTTCTTTGCCACAGTTGTGTTGGGAAGCCTATTGACAACAATGAATTCTCAAAGGAATTTCATACTCTGCCATTATCAGGTAAGAGTGGAAATGCTGTGCATTTATAGCATTTCAGCTTTCCACTTTACAATGTGACAGATTCCACAGTATCTGGAGCCTGAGCATGTTCCCAGCGACATCAGATGCATTATATTAGACTTGACCGCTTATGAACTCTCCAGATGTTTACTCATTTCATTACTGTTTGTTATACTCTCTGTCACTTCAAATTACAGTTTGAGAATACCATTCACCTCTTCTCGTCGTGGTTGTTCCATAAGTTCCTAAAAATACTTCACCTGTCTGTTTTAAGGGCTGCACTTAACTTTTGTAAATATTTTTATTGAAAAAAGATTTATGAGTTTTTTTTACAAAATAATGTGTCCACTTTACAATACAATAACAGCAGCAATATAAAATTAAGAAAACTAACTATTAATCTACTCTGATTCCTGAAGAAGGGCTTATGCCCGAAACGTCGATTCTCCTGCTCCTCGGATGCTGCCTGGCCTGCTGTGTTTTTCCAGCACCACATGTTTCAACTCTGGTCTCCAGCATCTGCAGTCCTCACTTTCTCCTATTAACCTACTCTACAAACCACCAAAACACAAAACAAAATATCGGAAAGAAGATTCTCTATATTAAAAAAAACCCACAGTATTGTACATTAGATTACTTACAGTGTGGAAACAGGCCCTTCGGCCCAACAAGCCCACACCGACCCTCCAAAGAGCAACCCACCCAGACCCATTCCCCTACATTTACCCCTGCACCTAACACTACGGGCAATTTAGCATGGCCAATTCACCTGACCTGCACATTTTTGGACTGTGGGAGGAAACCGGAGCACCCGGAGGAAACCCACGCAGACACGGAGAGAATGTGCAACCTCCACACAGACGGTTGCCTGAGGCGGAAATTGAGCCCGGGTCTCTGGCGGTGTGAGGCTGCAGTGCTAACCATTGTGCCGCCCAACATTACTAACAATAACCAAAAAAACAGAGAAAAGAAAAAAAAATACACTTTCAAAATAAAGTTATATTAAGTCATAACAAAATCCGTATTTATATGAGATTCTTCTTCCCAGGGGTCCCCCCCCGAACCAACCAACACTGTCCTCATGGCTAAGCAAAGACCCTAAACAGTATGGCCAATACAACTGCATTGGTGTGATTCATAAAGGGCTGCCATATTCTGTAAAATAATTCCGTTTTTTGATGCACCACATCCGTAAGGAAGTCCAGGGTATATATTCCATAACTATCCTCTGCCAATTCGTAAGTCCTGGGGGACTTTCGGATACCCAACTTACTAAAATAGTTTTCCTCGCACAAAAGGAAAGGATAGTGAATAGTTTCTTCCAGTATACATTTCGAGAAGGAAAATCTGGAAAACCCAAAAGAAGAGACACTGGGTCCAACCCAATCTCTGTCCCCAAAATATTTGCCAAGGCATTCACTACGCTGTTCCAATATCTCTGAATCTTATGGCACGTCCACAAACAATGAGTGAGAGTGCCAATTTCTATTTTACATTTAGGGCACATTGGGGATGCTCCTGCCTTGAACTTTGCAAGTCGCTCTGGTGCCATATGAGCTCTATGAAGTATTTTCAATTGAATAGCCTGAGTTCTATTACAGATAGAGATCTTCCTGGTATTTTCCCAGATACCTTCCCACATCTCTAAGGAGATTTCCATCCCTAATTCTTGAATCCAGGTTTCATATAACCGTTCCATGTCCTTCGATAACTTATTACCTAGCAAGTGGCAGAGAGTACTGACCAAGGGTGCACACATCGGCCGAAACACTCTCTTTTCCATATCTGATTTTTATGGATTAGTCATCAATGTGGTCTTTTTTTGTATGAAATCTCGCCCTTGAAAATATTGAAAAAGGTCCCTGCTGGACATCCCGAACTTCTGACACAACTGTTCGAAGGACATCATGGCCTCCCCATTAAACAGATCTCCCAAACAGGAAATACTCCTGGACTTCCAGATTTTAAATCTAGCATCAGTCAGGCCTGGCTGAAATCCCAACATTCCCACTATAGGGGTAAAAGGAGAGGTTTTTTTGTAAATTACCCTCATTCTGTCACATCATCCTCCAAGCTGAAAATGTGTTGCTGGAAAAGCGCAGCAAGTCAGGCAGCATCCAAGGAACAGGAGATTCGACGTTTCGGGCATAAGCCCTCCTTCATCATCCTCCAAGCTTTGGTTGTATTTAATACAATTGAATTTTTACAATTTTTATGATGACTCTTATCCATAAATAGTAGATTGATGAGGGGACATTTTGCTTGGGAGGCCTCAATATCCAACCAGATTGACTGTGGGTCACCAGAGATCTATCAGCCACATATGATAACAGAGAACTCAGTTGGTACCTCTTGAAATCCAGAAAGTCCAGAACTCCACTTACTTGTGGGAGCTGCAACTTATCTAATTTAATAAGGGGCCGTCTATAACTCCAAATAAAAGAGCCGAGCCAATCATAGAGCTTACAGAGCGTCAACATCAAGGGGAGCATTCTCATAGGGTATAATAGGTGAGGGAGAATATTCATCTTGACCAAAGCTATTCTTCCTAGCCAGGATCTCGGGAGATCTTCCCAGCACTGGAGATCCTGCCTTATTTTCTCTAATAAATATGTGTAATTTGCTTTATATAGCTGACCAAATACAGGGTAATAAAAATACCTAAATAAAGAAAGCCTGCCAGTGACCACCAAAAGGGGAAACGGGATCCATCCGGAAAATTGGATATGCTGATAAGACCTCCTAGCGACATCGCCTCTGATTTCATGAAATTACTTTCATAACCTGAGAACATACCGAATAAGTTAACCGCTTGAATTAAGCCAGGTACAGATGTCAATGGGTCATTTAAGAAAAGGACGTCGTCCGCATAGAGAGTGATTTTATGCTTACCTGATCCTATCTCCGGGGCCGTTATGTTAGGGTCAGTTCGGATAGCTTCCACCAGCGGCTCAATCACTAGTGTAAACAGTAGCAGTGAGAGAGGGCATCCTTGACGATAACCTCTGCCAACACTAAAGCTATCTGATCTTATGCCGTTGGTAATCACTGCTGCTGTAAGGTCATTATATAATACTGCAACCCATTTGGTAAAGATCTCTCAAATACCAAACCGTTCCAAAGTATAAAAGAGATATGGCCATTCTAGCTGATCGAATGCCTTCACTGCATCTAAGGAGACGACTGATCCCGGTATCGTTCCCTGCTGGCAGATTTGTACCATGTTTAACACTCTTCTAATGTTATTAGTTGATCTGCGACCCTTAATAAATCCCATCCTCTTTTCTAACGAATGGTAAAACACTATCCAATCTTAATGCCAGCGTTTTTGAGGGAATTTTAAAATCCACATTCGATAAGGATATAAATCTGTATGAAGTACAGTCATCTGGGGCTTTTCCTTTCTTAAGAATGAGAGAGATATTTGCTTCTCTCAGAGGGGGCAGGTGGCTACCCTGACTGTGTGAATAATTATACATGTCTATAAGTGGTCCGGCCAATTCGTCTATAAATTCTTTATAGAACTCAGCCTGGAATCCATCTGGTCCAGGCGCTTTACCACTCTGGAGCTGCCTCGTCACCTCCTGGACTTGCTGGGTTGTCAGGGGGTGGGTGGGGGCGTTCAAAAGTGACCTACTCTGAGGTTAGGCTAAGAGGGACAGATTTTTTTAAAAAAGACTCCATCTTCCTCGTTCTATCCTCACAGCCCTCTGACTTGTACAATTTGAAATAGAAGTTTCTAAAGGCTGCAATAACCTTTTTCAAGTCAGGGTAATAAAAATACCTAAATAAAGAAAGCCTGCCAGTGACCACCAAAAAGGGAAATAGGATCCATCCGGAAAATTGGATATACTGATAAGACCTCCTAGCGACATCGCCTCTGATTTCATGAAATTACTTTCCTAACCTGAGAACATACCAAATAAGTTAACCGCTTGAATTAAGCCGGGTACAGATGTCAATGGGTCAGTTAAGAAAAGAAGTCAGGGTACCAGCACCCTCTCTAATAAACGTAATGGATTGGGCAGCCTTTTTCTTTCTGGCAAAGTATGCTAGATACCTGCCTGGCTAATCTCGCTCTTTGCTATTTGAGCAAGTGCAGTATTCAAAGTTGCCCTGAGGGCTTCCGCTGTAGTTTAGTAATGGACCGTCTCAGCTGCCTTCAGGCGAGTCTCAAGCAGATGCTGTTGTTCTCCCTTTTGCCTTTTCTGGGTCGTAGAATATGAGATAACCAAGCCACGTGCATCTGCCTTAGCAGTCTCCCACATCACTGATAGGTTACTGGCCATGCCTGAATTGATATCCCAGAAAGCTTTGAATTCCTGCAAGAAATATTCGATGAACTTACTATCCTTCAATAGGAAAGGGTCCATACGCTAGAGTCGGGAACCCATCTTGTCATCACTAGTCTTAACCTCCATATACACTGCTGTGTGGTCAGAAATAGTTATATTACCTATTTTACAAAACAATATCAAATTCAGAAAGGTTGAAGGGACTAAAAATATATCAATTCTGGAATAACATTTGTGTGGATTAGAATAAAAAGTAAAATCTCTACCCTCAGGGTGAAGACACCTCCACACATCTATCAGCCCCAACTCCCTATTCAGATCAGCCAACTGCCTAGATCTCAAAGATATACTCGTGGAGCTCCTAGGTATCCTAATTAAAAACTCCCACTATAATTGTGTGACGCACCCTGAGAGCCATCATCTTGGAGAACGCATCTGTTACAAATTTAAAAGAGTGTGCCAGGGGGCAATAAACATTCAAAATCCCGTATTCCTCTCCATATATTAGGACTTTAAGTAATATATACCATCCAGACTCATCTTTTATCTGGCTGAGCATTTGGAAGGGAAGATTCTTCTCGATAAGAATGGCCACTCCCCTACCTTTTGAGCTGAAAGATGAAAAGAACACCTGGCCAAATCCACCCTGCTGCAGCTTCGAATGATCCTGATCAAGTAGATGTGTCTCTCTTTTTTAAGACTTGATAATATCTTTTTCCTTCTAATTGGTGGGTGGCTCCCCTTGACCTTCCAGGTGCACCATTTAAACAGTTGACTAGCCATGATCATTCAAGCAAGCCCGAGAGCCCCCATGAGGAAGAAGCCTGCTCAAAGGGCATTGGGTAGAGACCATAAACAATTCACATATAAAACAACTAGTAAAACAACTAAATCAAAACAGTTAAGAACTACTCCTAAAAAAAAACATAAGACATAATTAAAAGGAGACTTTCCCCCTTGTCCACAGGGGCACTCCTACCTTCCAGTAATCCCACCATAACACCTCCCAGCTGGAGCCATGCCCTCGGCCACCGAATAATTTTCCAACGACCTCTTTTGAGGTCATCGATATGTTCTTCTAAGGCCTAGGCTCGGCGCTCCAAAGCCCAGATTCAGACATTACAAATGCCAATATCTTATAATACAAGAGTTAAAAGTGGGCAACCAACACACCCCCTCCATGTTATTACCTAGGCACTCTTAACAAAAAGCAACATAAAATAAAATATATAAAATTACAATCCCAGCAAATACTAAGGAACAAAAAGCAACTCAGAAACATCCCCCAATATTCAGATAAATTGAGCGAGTTATAGATAAGAGTCAAAAGAAAGAAGAAAGAAAGAACGATGGAAAAAAGAAAGAGGGAAAGAGGAGGAGAAAAAAAAACAGAAGGGGGTAAAATGAAGTCATTTTCCATATAGTTCAAGTCCATCAGTCTATTTGACAGCATCCAAAAATTCTTTTACTTTTTACGGCGATCCGAAGTTATACACAGATCCTCCATGACTAAAGTGCAGTGTTGCCAGGTATTGCATGGAATATTGAATATTTAAATCCCTCAGACTCTTCTTTACCTCATCAAACACCTTCCTCTTGCAAACCACAACCAGAGAGATGT
Source organism: Hemiscyllium ocellatum (assembly GCF_020745735.1). Taxonomy (NCBI): domain Eukaryota; kingdom Metazoa; phylum Chordata; class Chondrichthyes; order Orectolobiformes; family Hemiscylliidae; genus Hemiscyllium; species Hemiscyllium ocellatum. The sequence continues at coordinate 129,665,391 of NC_083404.1, forward strand.
CCTGGAACAGCATTATTTTGGAACCCTTGTATACCACAGCTTGAGGATCCTTCCCCAAAACTCTGGAGGCCTTCAGCAGCGTTTTTCTCTGTAGTACTGAAGTCGAACTAGGACCGGTCCGACCCAGGCCTGCACACAGCAACTCAGTGGGCCCACTCAACCTGCACCTGGCCCAACTCCGACTCCAGCTTCACCTGCTGTGAGAGCCACTGCTCCAAAACATCAACAAGCTGGTCTTCCTCCTCCTGTTCGGGAAGGCCCAGAAACTGATTATTTTTCCGATGACCTCGATTTTCTTCTAAGGCCCGGACTTGGCACTCCAGAGCCTGGACCTGACCTATAGCTAACTCAGCAGCAGTCTCAGAGGCTATGGCACGTTGCTCTACCCCCCAACCCCCCCGACACGCTGCCTGAGTTTCTCAATCTCTCGGTTAAGCTTCTGCAGTGAGACCGAGATCGACTCCCACCTGGACCGGGTCTCTTCAATCGATGTGTCAATCTTCTCTCGGAGCTTTACAAACAAAATGGGGGCCTGCCTGTTCTGAACTCCATGGTCCTTTGCCTTTGGGTCATTTTAAAGTGTATCAAACTGCAAATGTTTAATGCAGAATGATTGTAGCTGCTGGGAAAAAGCGATTTTTATTAGTTTAAAAAGTGAGGGGAGGGCCTGGGCCCTGGGCAAAGCTCAGCAGACTCAGACCTACTGGATCACTGCCATCTTGAAACCGTCAGGGCAGCATGTTTAACTCTTTGCTTTGCAGTTTATTACAATTTCTTTAACAGATTTTAATGTTCACCCTGGGAAATAACTTAACATCCTTAATTTTGTATTTATAAATTTCTACCTGTCTCATTGTTACATTTATGTCTCAATCAACATCAGTGGAACAAACTCTCAGGTCACTCTGACATTGCTATTGACAGAAGCTTGCTGTGTGAGTGTTTAGATTACTTACAGTGTGGAAACAGGCCCTTCGGCCCAACAAGTCCACACCGACCTGCCGAAGCGCAACCCACCCAAACCCCTACATTTACCCTTTATCTAACACTACGGTCAATTTAGCGCGGCCAATTCACCTGACCTGCCCATCTTTGGATTGTGGGAGGAAACTGGAGCACCCGGAGGAAACCCACGCAGACACGGGGAGAACGTGCAAACTCCACACAGTCAGTCACCTGAGTCGGGAATTGAACCCGGATCTCTGGCGCTGTGAGGCAGCAGTGCTAACCATGTGCCACCTGCCGCCCACTGTTATAGCTGCACCCATCCAAGCAAGTAGAGAATATGCTATCACACTCCTGACTTGTGCTTTGTAGACAGGCTTTCGAGAGTCAGGAGGTGTTTTACTGCTATAGCTATCTTGTTACGTGTGTAACAAGATCCTACAAACTCTAATCATCAACCAGATAGTGTATTAGTGATAACATAGGATGAGGGATGAAAGGCAAGGATACTTGGGAATATATAGATTAGGGAGTGTTCAGATGAGGTAGAAAGGGTGATAGAAGAGGAAACGGGGTCATGGAGGCAGAATCAATCAAGAAAGAAATAGGTATGTTTCTGATGAAAAGCGGGCTAAAGGGCTTTGGGAAACAGGCAGGAAAGTGGAGTTTAGACCAGAATAAGATCAGCCATGATCATGTTAAATGGCAGAGGGGATTTGGAGGGCTGAATTGCCTACTCCTGTTCATAATTCCAATGTTTCTATGTGTTATTGATCAAGGGATTGATTATAGCAGTTGGACAGGCGATGTCTTGGAAATATGAGGCCATCAAATGAGGCCATATGGGTAGAAGTAGAAAATACAAAAAATTCAAACACGCTGAGTACTTTAGACAAAAAAAAATCAGGAAGAGATAGAGAATCAAATATGTAATTGAATTACAGAGAAGTGTAAATATAATAAAGCATTTATTGTAGGGAATTTTAACTACTATAAGTATTAACTGGAATAGTTTCATTATGCAAGGTAAGAATGAAGCAAAATTCTTACATTGCATCCAGAACTTCTTTTAGCCAGTACGTTGAAAGGCCAACAAGGGAAGGTGCAGTTTTGACCTTAAAGTTCAGAAATGAGGACAAGCAGGTGGAAGACATATCAGTGGTGGAGCATTTTGAAGATAGTGACCATAACTCAGTTAAATTTGGAAAAGGATAAAGATGGGTCAGGAATAAAGGTTCTTAAATGGAAATACCTAATTTTACTAAGGTGAGGTATGATTTTGTCCAAATGGATTGGGAACGGCTACTTGCAGTTAAAACTGTGCCAGGGCATAGTGGGCGGCATTCAAGGAGTACAGGGAAAATACGTTCCTGCAAAAATGGAGTGTGAAAAAATCTGGAAACCCTGAATGTCAAGAGATGTAAAGACTCGGGGCAGATACTGAGAGCATAGTACAACAGAGTCCCTTCACAAGTATAAATACTGCAGGGGGAGCCTAAAAAGTAATTAGGAAAGCAATGAGAGTGCATGAAAAGTATTAGTGGATATGGAAAAAAATACATAAAGAGTAGTATAATGACTAAGGAAAGAGTAGGGCTTACTTGAACCATATAGGTTATCAATGTGTGCTTTTGAAAGATGTGGGGACAATCCTCAATAAATATTTTGCGTTGGTTGTTACAATGGAAAACAATGATAGTATAGACATAAGGGTGGAGGACTGTGAAATATTATAAAAATTCAAGAACAAGGAGGTGCTAGCAGGTTTAATATCCTTAAAAGTGGATAAATCCACAGTTTTACCCCAAACTGGAGAGAAGTTAGAAGAGATCAGCAGTAATTTCAAATCCAGAATATTTTCAGAATAACTAGATTTGCTGTAGTGTGGCATGGTGGCTCAGTGGTTAGCACTGCTGCCTCACAGTAACAGGGACCCAGGTTCAATTTCAACCTCAGGTGACTGTCTGTGGAGTTTGGACATTCTCCCTGTGTCTGCATGGGTTTCCTCTGGATGCTCTGGTTTTCTTCCACAGTCCAAAGATATGCAGGTTAGGCTAAATTGCCCATAGTGTTCAGGATGTGTAGGTTGGTGCATTAGTCTAGATTAGAGTGGTGCTGGAAAAGCACAGCAGGCCAGGCAGCATCCGAGGAGCAGGAAAATCGACGTTTCGGGCAAAAGCCCTTCATCAGGAATGGAGGCAGAGTGGAGAGATAAATGAGAGGGGGGTGGGGATGGGGAGAAAGTAGCATAGAGTACAATAGGTGAATGGGGGTGGGGATCGAGGTGATAGGTCAGAGAGGATGGTGGAGTGGATAGGTGGAAAAGAAGATAGGCAGGTAGGACAGGTCATGGGGACGGTGCTGAGCTGGAAAATTGGAGCTGGAGTGAGGTGAGGGAGTGGCGGTGGAGGAGGCCCAGGACCTGCATGTCCTTGGCAGAGTGGGAGGGGGAGTTGAAATGTCGGGCTATAGGGCGGTGGGGTTGATTGGTGCGGGTGTCCCGGAGATGTTCCCTAAAGAGCTCTGCTAGAAGGTGTCTAGTCTCCCCAGTGTAGAGGAGACCGCATCGGGAGCAACGGATACGATAAATGATATTGGTGGAGGTGCTTTGATGGATGTGGAAGGCTTCTGTGTAATCCAGGTAAACCCACCGATTCCCACAGCTACCTGGATTACACCTCTTCCCACCCTACCTCCTGCAAAAATACTGTCTTGTATTCCCAATTCCTCCACCTCTGCCTATCTGCTCCCAGGAGGACCAGTTCCACCACAGAACACACCAGATGGTCTCTTTCTTTAGAGACCGCAATTTCCTTTCCCACGTGGTTAAAGATTTCCTCCAACGCATCTTGTCCACATCCCGTACCTCCGCCCTCAGACCCCACCCCTCCAACCATAACAAGGACAGAACGCCCCTTGTGCTCACCTTCCACCCTACCAACCTTCGCATAAACCAAATCATCTGCCGACATTTCCGCCATCTCCAAAAAGACCCCACCACCAGGGATATATTTCCCTCCCCACCCCTTTCCGCCTTCCACAAAGACGTTCCCTCTGTGACTACCTGGTCAGGTCCATGTCCCCAACAACCCATCCTCCCATCCTGGCACCCTCCCCTACCACCGCAGGAACTGCAAAACCTGGCCCACACCTCCTCCCTTACCTCCATCCAAGGCCCTAAAGGAGCATTCCACATCCATAAATATTTTACCTGCATATCCACCAATGTTATTTATTGTATCCGTTGCTCCCGATGCGGTCTCCTCTACATTGGAGAGACTGGATGCCTCCTAGCAGAGCATTTTAGGGAACATCTCCGGGACACCCGCACCGATCAACCCCACCGCCCTGTGGCCCAACATTTCAACTCCCCCTCCCACTCTGCTGAGGACATGCAGGTCCTGGGCCTCCTCCACCGCCGTTCCCTCACCACCCGACGCCTGGAGGAAGAACGCCTCATCTTCCGCCTCGGAACACTTCAACTCCAGGGCATCAATGTGGACTTCAACAGTTTCCTCATTTCCCCTTCCCCCACCTCACTCCAGCTCCAACCTTCCAGCTCAGCACCATCCCCATGACCTGTCATACCTGCCTATCATCCTTTCCACCTATCCACTCCACCCTCCTCTCTGACCTTTATCCCCACCCCCATTCACCCATTGCACTCTTTGCTAACTTCCCCCACCCTCCTCTCTGACCTATCACTTCCATCCCCACCCCCATTCACCTATTGTACTCTATGCTACTTTCTCCCCACCCTCACCCCTCTCTCATTTATCTCTCCACTCTGCAGACACCCTGCCTCTATTCCTGATGAAGGGCTTTTGCCCAAAACATCGATTTTCCTGTTCCTCGGCTGCTGCTTGACCTGCTGTGCCTTTCCAGCACCACTCTAATCTAGACTTTGGTTTCCAGCATCCGCAGTCATTGTTTTTATCAGGTTGGTGCATTAGTCATGGGAAATAGGGTAGGGCAATGGGTCTGGGTGGGATCCTTTTCAGAGGGTTGATGTGAACTTGTTGAGTTGAATGGCTTGTTTCCACACTGTAGGGCTTCTATGGAGAGACACTGATTAATGAAGGGTTGTCAGCATAGATATATCAAAGGAAGATCGTGCTTGACAAAATTGATCAATTTTTTCAAGGAGCCATGTAGGAATATTGTAGAGCGTTATGCATGTGATGTGGTCTACATAGAGTCATAGAGATTCATAGACATGTACAGCACGGAAACAGACCCTTTGGTCCAACTCATCCATGTTGACCAGATATCTTAAATTAATCAAATCCCATTTGCCAGCATTTGACCCATATCACTCCATTATGGACCAGGCCAGACTCCCTCAAAATATTTTAAGAAGGTAGCCAAGATCTTAATTTTTTTTAATTTTTAAAGTAAATGTGAAGTGGGTGGTCCAGGTGTGATGCAGCTAGTCAAACCACTCAGCTTTAAGCAAAACAGAATGTATTTAAACACTACAGATAAAACACGAACAAAAGAAAGCAGAATTTAGAATAACTTAACTGTTGGAAAACGTAACCGAACACTCGATGCAGTAACAACTAATTATCTGTTCTAATGTAGTAACATCCTATAAGCACACCTCTTGGCTAAAAGATAAATTCACAACAGATTCTTACATGCAGGAGGGAACAATATCCAGAGATTTCAGAGAGAGTCAGTTAGGGATCATTTACTGAAGCTTGTAACGCTTCTGCACTCAAACATCTTGTGACTGCTACAGCTAAATAAACCCAGAAAGCCTGGACTGGGAGAACCTACCAGTCTCCTTCCATTGTTAAACTGTTTGGAAAAAAACCTGAAGGCTTCCCCTGATTGTTGACTTACGCGGTCTCTCATAGCTATTTCATCACCTCTGCCTTTACAACCTCTCTTCGAAAAAATCCCAGGACAAAATAACCTTCAAAACGCCTCGCAGTGCCAGAGACCCAGGTTCGATTCCTGCCTCAGGCAACTGTCTGTGTGCAGTTTGCACATTCTCCCTGTGTCTGCGTGGGTTTCCTCCGGGTACTCCGGTTTCCTCCCACAGTCCAAAAATGTGCAGGTTAGGTGAATTGGCCATGTTAAATTGCCCATAGTGTTAGGTGTAGGGGTAAATATAGGGGAATGGGTCTGGGTGGATTGCGCTTCGATGGGTCAGTGTGGACTTGTTGGGCCAAAGGGCCTGTTTCCACACAGTAAGTAATCTGTAAGTTTTTAAGGTGACAGCATCATCTCACCTCTAAAGCTTTCCTATTCATATACCCATCCAGATGCCTTTTAAATGTTGTAATTGTACCAGCCTCCACCACTTCCTCTGGCAGTTCATTCTATACACATATCATCCACTGCATGAAAAAGCTGCCCCTTTCAGATCTTCCCCTCTCACCTTAACCCTGTAGTTCTGGACTCCCTCACTCTGGGGAAAAGACCTAGGCAATTCACCCTATCCATGTCCCTCATGATATTATAAACACCAATAAAGTCATCCTTTCCAACGCTCCCGAAAAAATAGCCCCAGCCTGTTCAGCCTCTCCCTATAGCTCAAACCTGCAACCCTAGCAACATTATTGTAAATCATTTTTGAACCCTTTCAAATTTAAGAACATCCTTCCTATAGCAGGGAGACCAGAATTGAATGCAGTATTCCAAAAGTAGCCTAGCCAATGTTGCGTACAGCCACAACAGACCTCCCAACACCTATACTTGATGCACTGACCAATAAAACAAGTGAACCAAATACTTTCTTCACTACCCTACCTATCTGTGACTCCACTTTCAATGAAGTATGAACCTGCACTCCAAGGACCCCTTATTCAGCAACATTCCCCAGGACCTTATCATTAAGTGTATAAGTCCTGCCCTGATTTGCCCTATCAAAATGTACACTTCACATTTATCTAGATTAAATTTCTTCTGCCACTGCTCAGCCCATTGACCCATCTGATCAAGATTCCATTGTACTCTCAGATAACCTTCTTTGCTGTCCATTGTTTGCTGTTTGTTGTGAATGTTAATGATCTGGACTTAAATATGGGTATGATCAAAAAAGGTTACAGATGACAAGAAAATTGGTAATGGATAAATACTGAGGAGGATCGTGGAAAACTGCAGGAAGTTATCCATTGTCAGGCGGCAGAACAGTGACAAATGGAATTTAATCCAGATAAGTGTGATGTAATACACTTGGGGAGGGCTAACAAGACAAGGGATTACACTATGAGTAAGACCCTGAAAAGTATTGAATATCAAAGAAGACTTGATGTGCATACCCACAAATCCCTGAAGGTAGCAGGATAGGTAGATAAGGTGGTAAGAAGGCATATGGGATGTTTACCTTTATTAGCTGATGCATAAAATATAGGCTCAGGGAGCTGAAACTGCAAAAAATGCTGATTATGTCACAATAGGAGAATTACCTGCTCTTGTGGTCACCAGATTATAGAAGGATATGATTGCACTGTCGAGGGAGCAGAGGAGATTTACCAAGATGCTGCCTGGGCTGGAGGGGTCTGACCTATAAGGAAAGATTGAAGAGGTTGGGGTTGTTATCCTTTAGCAGCTACAGTTGAGAGAAGGCCTGATAAAGGTGAAAAGGATTATAAGGACCATAGAAAAGGTGGATAAGAAGACTGGTCAATTATAAAAATACAAGTTTATTTTCCATAATGTATTTATTTGTCAAAAATAAACTTTTAGGTAAGGGGATAAGTCAGATACTCCCCTACAAATTTAAAGTAAGATATTGGGGGTAATACATTTAAGACCTTCATATAGTATTTAATGGAAATGACAAGCTATGAGAGTGGTGGGTACCTGTAACTCACAACCTAAAAGGATGATGGAGGCAGGAAACCTCAAAACACTTAGTAAACACTTGAGACACTATAACTAGAGCTAGAAAATTGGGTTTTTAAAAATTCATTCACAGCGTGTGGATGTTGCTGGCTAGGTCAGCATTCATTTCCCATCCCTAATTACCCTAAGGGGTCATGATTTGGAGATGCCAGTGTTGGACTTGGGTGTACAAAGTTAAAAATCACACACCACCAGGTTATAGTCCAACAGGTTTAATTGGAAGCACACTAGCTTTTGGAGCGACGCTCCTTCATCAGGACAATCACCTGATGAAGGAGCGTCGCTCTGAAAGCTAGTGTGCTTCCAATTAAACCTGTTGGACGATAACCTGGTGTTGTGTGATTTTTAACTTTGTATACCCTAAGGGGAGTTGCGAGTCAACCAAATTACTGTGGGTCTAGAGTCACGTGTGGTCCAGATCAGGTAAGGATGACAGATTTGTTTCTCTAAAGGGCATTAATAACCTTAGATGGGTTTTTCCTGAAAATCTCGATGGCCATTATTAGATTCTTAATTCTGGATATTTTATTGAATTCAAATTCCATCATTTGCCATGGCAGAATTTGAACTGAGGTCCCTGAGTCCCTCACGTAATAGTCTAGCGATAATACCACAATTATAATGGGGTAAATCTCTGCCCAGGAGATTTACCCCATTATAATTTACTTGACGATTGACATAGACATGAAGGGCGTCTTTCTGTGCTACAAAAACTCTGACTCTGTGACTCTAATTGTAGTGATTTCACTTTGAAACTCAATGGGAAAATTCAGGGCTAGAATTGATACCCATTAGCTAGGATCAGACAGGAATCTAGCACATAGATGTGGCAACAGATTTCTTCCTCTTCTTTGCTTGTCTGTAAATCAGTATCAATTCTCATGAAAACTAGACCTAATAGCAAAAGAAATTAATTCATGGGAACATTATAACTTGACACCCAGTCACATAAGACAATAATCAGGCAAATGATCAAATGTTTGATCAAAGGTTTAAATTTTAAGAAGCGTCTTTAAGGAGAAAACAGAGGTAAATCACAGAGAATTACAGCATAATTTCCAGGGTATAGCGTTTAGGTAGATGATTAAATGGCTATTAATGGTCAAGCAATTAAGATTGGAGATGCTCAAGAGACCAGTATTTGACAATGTAGATATCTCAAAGAGTTTATGGCTTAAGAAGATTACAGAGGTTGGGAGAGGTGATGCCAAGGGAGGATTTGATAACTGGAATCACAGTTCTAAATTCGAGTCCTAGAGTCAATGTTGCTTGGTGAGTACATGAGTAACACTGTTGGCTGTGATTAAATCTATACAGAATGAGTGAAATAAAAAAGTGATGCACACTAAGGAGGGAGCTGAATGCAATCTCTATTCTAGCATTGTAGGATAATCCACAAATTTCAAAGACCTGGTAATTTATTTACACAAATCTACTTTTTGATTGGAATAATAATTGAATTCAGGACCTCCTGGTGCTTTGTGATAAATAGACCAGTCATATGCACAATTATATCTACATAAAATCAAAACTGCCACATGTTGATGGGAAGCCACTCAACTGGTAACATTCACGTTTTGGTAAACACTAAAACCACATGAATTCAACATAGAAATGCAAGATAGCCTCCGGGAGACTTTTTAACCTTAATAATGTTCAAGAGACAGTGTCTTGTCAATTCCCTGATAACATTGGGGCATAACTTACAGGCAAGTTGGGAGAGCAACAAGGAGCGAGTAACTTTGGTCATCTAATTCTGCATTATACTAATGTGGTGACCATCATGAACTGCTCCCAGCTTTATGATATATATTCCATTTCATCTAATGGTGGTAACATTCTAAAGTAAATTTTCCTCTCATTGGTGATTCTGTAAGACTGTTTTTATTTCCATACTATTGCAATCCAGAGCAGTTGTTAGGAGAGTTGCTATGGTTACAGTTCGCGTAAGGAGCCATCTGTCATGTTGTTTAATCATGTACACTTAATAAATTCAATTTTCTATATACATGGGAAAAAGGTGTCATGGACATCACAGGAGATAAAACTTCTGTTTTATTTACATTGACCTTAGATTAAATAAATTTCCCTGCAAAGCAGAACCTCGTAAAATCTGTATTTTTATCATATCATGCTTTAGATAGCCAACACACAGTAAATTAAAAACTGTATTTGAATGTATCTTTAAAAGGAGGTCTCTTATATTTGAAATTAGAAACCAATCAATAACCAAAACCTTCTGAGAATATCCACATAAGTTGAATGAAGGGACAGATTATGATAAGGATCTTTAGAATTGCTCTCCTCCTCTCCCATTCCCCATTAGAGTATAGCAAGTTATTTTTAAGAAAAGATGTCCTTGTTAATTAAAGGAGTGTTTAATTGTTTACGTGCTGTGACTGTAAAAGGCACAGAAAAATATATTTCCTTGCAAGTTTTTAAATTTAGAAGAGAATTGTATCTCTCACTTTAAATAAAATGATTAAAACTCACCAACTTAAACTGATATGTGTGCTTCAAGATTCATACACATACACAGGTATTGGCTTCTTGCATGATTCCCCTCTTTTATCTGACCAGTTATACAAGAATGGTCATTGTTGGTGGATTACAATGATTTACATAATTATTTTATCTCTGCATTAGTTCCCTTTTCAGCCAGAGTTCTTTGTCTGAGGTGATTACATCTAATGCTTGATTCCCAGCCAGTTGAGTACTTCTCATCCTCTTTTAGGTGCTTGTGATGAGACAGCAAGATCTTCTTTAAAATGGAAGGGGGAAGTCAAAGTGAACATATTTCCCGTGGAGAATGAGGCTGGGGAAATAATAAAGGGGAACCAGGAAATGGCAGAGAAGTTGAATAAACACATTTTACTGTCAGTCTTCACAGTAAAAACCATTAATAACATGCCAACATTTTAAATAGTTAATGGGCAAAAGGAGGAGTGGGAACAAATATAATAACCATCACTAAGGGAAAAAAATGTGAGGGAAACTAATGAGACCAAAGACCTATAAGTCCCTTGAACCTGATAGGATGCATCCTGAGCTATTAAAGGAAGTAGTTACAGAGATAATAGATGCATTGGTAGTAATCTTCCAAGAGTTCTGAGATTCTGAAAAGTCCAACAGGATTGGAAAACTGCAAATGTAACATCTTTGTTTAAAAAAGGAAGGAGTCAAAAACCTGGTGACAGTAGGCCAGTTAACTTAACTTTTTGGGAAAATGTTTGAATTTGTTATAAAGAGTACAACAGTAAAACATCTAGAAATGCATGATATGATTAAGCAGACTCATGCCTGACATAGTTATTCACACTTTTTAGGATAACAAGCAGCATAGATGAAAGGGAAGCAGTGGATATGGTTTTAATCAGGTATCAGTGAGGTTGCATCTTAAGTATTGTGTATCACGGGTTTTGGAAAATTAAAACTATCTCACTGGCTACTCTTCTGCCTGATTAAAGAAGCATAACCTTCCGATTTGCACTAAATTTTTCTTACAATAAAATAACATTTTATTAACTTTCCTGATTACTTGCTGTACCTGCATTTTAACCTTCTGTGATTTTTGCAATAGGACATCCAGATCCCTCTGCATCTTAGAGCTCTGCAAGCACTCACCATTTAGATGTGTTTTTGATTATTCTTTCATCCACATTCAAATTCTACATAATCTAGATCAAAATTACTGCCAGGTTCTCACTGGAAACAAGGTGGTATGGTGGCTCAGTGGTTAGCACTGCTGCCTCACAGCACCAGGGACCTGGGTTTGATTTCCACCTACCTGTGTGGAGTTTGCACATTCTCTGTGTGGGTTTCCTCCCACAATCCAAAAATGTGCAGGTCAGGTGATTTGGCTATGCTAAACTGCCCAGTGTTATGTAGGGGAATGGGTTTGGGTGGGTTACTCTTCAGAGGGGCGGTGTGGATTTGTTGGGCTGAAGGGCCTGTTTCCACACTGTAGAGAATCTAATCTTACTTTTTTTATGGCATCGTTGAGGGAAAGAACAGAATTATAAAATGTAAAACTCTACAGAAGCATAAGTAAAATATTCACCAGATAAAGTGCTATTCTGTGATGTACAACTTTTAAGGGATAACACATTTGAAATAATCTGATTGCAGAAATGTCCCCATTGCTTTGATTTCTTACTTCAAATTTAGCTTTGTCACTTGTTCAACTGTTTCAAAGTTTTAACAGCGGTGTGCGGTCTTCAAAAGTTCTCACGAATTCTGCTTAGGAAGGTTTATTTACACAGTTATTCAAAGGATTGTGAACACGTTAATTTTGACAGATTTGAGCTTTTGAGGAGGACAGCAGTTAAGTAGTTATTATGCAAATTTTTAAGGTCAGAGGAGAGAGATTTACATATGGAATGAACTTCCTGAGAAAGTGATGGATGTGGGTACAATTACAACATTTAAAAGTATTTTGATAGATACATGAATAGGAAAGATTTGGAGGGATAAGAGCCAGGGGCAGGAAGTTGAGACTAGTATGGTTTGGGATTATGTTCACCATGGACTGATTAGTCCAAAGGGTCTGTTTGCATGCTGTATGACTATGACTATGTACTAAATAAATATTTGCTATACAAAATATGAGCTCAGGGTATAGTGGGTAAAATATTAGCATGGATTACATAGCTAACAGGAAACCAGATAATTGGTGGTTGACAAGATGTGATGGTGGAGTACCACAGGGATAGGTACTAGCACCTCAACTATTTACAATCTATATCAAAAACTTGGATGAAGAGATTAGAAGTATAATGACTAAATTTTCTGAGGACACAAAGATAGATAGATGATTAAATTATAAAGAAGACATAACGCATCCATTTTCTTTGCAAACTGCTTAATTGAGCATTTCACAGATGGAGCATATTGTGGAAAAATGTGGACTTGTCTACTTTTGCAGGAGGACTAGAAGAGCAGAATACTATTTAAGTCAAGATTGCAGAATACTGCAGTAGAGAGTTTTGGGTGAGTTGCTAGGTGAATCATAAGAAAGTTAGTGTATAGCTACAGCTAGCAGAACATTCATTTTTGCAAGGGGAATCAAATAGAATTGTAGAGGTTTTGCTACAGTTGTTCAGGATATTGGTGAAATCATGTTATGTATAACTGGTCTCCCTATTTAAGAAAGGACATTATTGTATTAGAAGCTGTTCACGGAAGGTTCATTCAACTAGGAACTTGGGATAAAATTATCTTATGTGGAAAAGTTAGACAGATTGCAATTGGAGTTCAAAAAAATGTTTAGTGAGTAGTTTGAGGGTGAGCTATGGGGGAGGCTTATGGAACAAAGAGGGTATGAGGAGATGGTTTGTTAGGAGGGTGCTTTATGCAGAGTTCCAAAACTGGACTGTTTCTGTGCATGAACATAGGCCTTCTATTCTAAGAGCTTCAGTATCTGTCCATCTCCATTGCTGCTGTTTGTGGCAGACTCACTATCAGACCATCCTCACTATCAAAGCTCCACTGGTTGGCATCCAGAGTAGGAGGGAGTTGGCGACTCCAAACAATTTCCTGATGTTTGATTCCCATCTCAAAAATATAAACTTGGCCTCACTTCTCTTTCAGCTGAATGGCCTAGATAAAAGGGAATTTTGATTCTACACCATTCACACCAAACGTGCAACTTTTAACATGCTTGGAGGTGGTCATACTACAGAAACCCCCTCATATGTCAACCAACAATGGCAATATGACAATTTGCAGATGTCTAGGTCAATGGAGCATTGAGCTGTTTGGTCGTTAGGAGACCCACAAAGGACAATGAAGTTACTTACAGCTTAAACATACCAAGTAACAAGTCTACTACTGGTAGGTTCTAGAAAACACTGACTTGTACACCCCACCTTCCACTTTACTATATTGACACTTTGCAATTCCATATGTATTATTGTCCAAACAAACAATAGGACTGAACTTCTTCTGTACCATACGATTCTACAGAGCACGGAGTCTGTACTACGAAAACATTGCTAAATCTGCACCAGATCCACTTTCCAGAACTTGGCTCATAGCCTTGAACGTTATGACATTTCAAGTGCTCAAACACTTTTTAAAAAGCTGTGAGATTTCCAGCCTCAACTACCCTCCCAGACAGTGCATTCCAGATTCCCTCCAGCTCTGGGGTGCTGCAGTGTGTTGTGGTTTGTTTGAAGAATGTTCTGATGCAGCTCAGTTTGTGGGTGTTGGGATGGTTGCTGTTGTAGTTGAGTACTCTGTCTGTGTAGGTGGCCTTCCTGTATATGCTGGTATGGAGGGCCCCATTGGCTTTACATTCAACCATTACATTCAGGAAGGGCGGTCTGTCGTAATCTTCTTCCTTGGTGAAGTTCATGCCGGTAAGGACATTGTTTATGAGTTGATGGGTTTCCTAACCAACACGTCACTGGAGGTGCACTGATGATGTCACTTAGAATAGTGACGAAACATCTGCAAACAAACTTAACAGCTCAGTGAGCAAGTCAACAACTTCATCCACAACCCGAGCTACAAGCTTTCTCGAATACTCTGAATATGCATTTGAAAATCCTTCCAAGATATTGACCCTCCTTCCTGCACAACTGACTGATTAAATACCTCCTCTTTTATACTGTTCCCTGTCATGGCTGAAGATCCTACACCTGGAATGATCAGTTGTAAATTGTGCCCCTCCCTCACCCACATCTCCAATGGCAACATCGCAATTCCACATCAATCAATGTCCTTAACTCATCTGTCTTATCTATAATACTAGTATTGAAGTGGACTATGAAAAAAGCAATCTTACCTAAATTAACAAACTTTATTGTTTAGCAAAATATTTTATACATTTTGTAAAAAAAAACTTTATACAATTTCCAGAGATTATTTTCTTCATAAATACACAGTGCACAAACAACAAGATGTATGATAGGTCTACAGCACATCATGTTCTTGGAACATTGAAAAGGTATAGTCCTGCAGGAAGGTCTTTGCGAAGACAGCAAGAAGAAACATGTATCATTTATACACTCAGTTGCATCACAGAACTGAGCGGTATTTGCATGCAAACATAATCCACACTGCACAGGCAGATTCAGGGTATGGATACACTCGCACACGGACAGCCAGGCGTACCTGATCCCCTCGACAGCAAACAATTTCCTCACAGAATGGAGACCTAAAATTTGAGAAGGAGGAAACAAATTAAAGCAAGTGTTGTCAGCTATGTCTGTGAGGCTTGCTAAGTCAGAAAGTCATGAGTTCAAGACCGGTTCCAAGGATGTGCCACAAAATTAAGGTTGACACTACATTCACATAAATTAAATAAAATCTGGAATACAAAAACTTCGTGACCATAAATAAACCAAATCATTGTAAAAACCCATCTAGTTCACCAACTGTTTTTAAGAAGTGAAATCTGTCACTATTATTGATCTGGCCTACACGTGACTCTAGATGCACAGAAATGTGGTTCATACCAAATCTTTGAAATGGTCCAGCAAGCTGTTCAGTTGCATCATGGCAGCAGATCACCATACCTTCAAGAGCAATTATGGATGGGAAATCAATTCTGGTTTTATCAGCAAAGCTCCATCCCATGAATTAGTTAAAAAGATAGTAGTATGGGAGGGCTGCATTGTCAGAGCTGTCATCTTTCAGATGAGCTGCTAAATCAAGTCTCTGTCCTTTCACAAGAATATAAAGTATCCCAGACAAGACAATTACAGGAGTCATAGCCAATGTGTCCTCCCCAGTCAGCACCATTTATCTGAGATGAAATGGACATAATTTCAATAATGTTTGGAGGAGCTAAACATACAAAAATTGATCATGAGTGCATAAATGAAAATGATTTTAAAAATCACTTCAGAGTGCAGCCCATCTAAACAATTCTGCTCAAAAATGAAGCCTGTCTATTTACTAATGTTTGTTTATTTACACTTGGTGTTGAAGGTGTTCTTACCCCTTGTTCAAGTTTAGAATTTAAACCGGTTAAAATGTTCTGTTGGCATTGACTCCAGGCAGTGAAAGGATCTTTGAACAATGCTGCAACAGTTTGGAAACAGCCTGTGAATCAGAGGCTGTCAGGACAGATTGACCAAAAAGTTCTGGCAATAATCATGGGAATTGCCATTTTGAAGCTGGAGTGATGAGCTGAGGGGGACCGTTAGATAAATCATGAATAAACCACTGCCACATCTACATTTGTGTTTTTATTGACTTACATTTTAAACAATAGATTGATTAAAACTTCTGAACTGCTCCAAGGTAAATCTTAGACAACAATTCCAAAACATTTTAAACAAAGACTTGATGCTAAAAAAATCTGTCAAAGCTTCTCAACCGGGAGAAAGTGAACACTGCAGATACTGGAGATCAGAGTTGAAGAGTGTGCTGCTGGAAAGGCAGCATCTGAGGAGCAGAAGAATCAACATTGAGGATAAGCTTTTCATCTGGAATTCTTCAACTCAGAGCTTCGCAACCATCAGGATATTTCACAAGAACACCACTTTAAATGGAAACCTAACATTTATGATGTACAAGAAGATAATGCTAATTGGATGTAAAGTGGATTCTGATTGTACGAGACATTTTTGTGGAGAATGCACCCATTCATGCTTATTGACAGTTAAGAACCTGACAAGTTTCTGGTCATTTGATGATTCTTTCAAGTCAATGGGTAAGCAATTCCCCTTTATTGAAAAGGGCCAAAAGTTCCAGACTTTTAAATTTCACTGTTTTTTCATCTAACCTTTGTATTCTCATCTACTGTTACTGAAGTGTGTTTACAAAACCATAATGTATTACAATAGGGAGAGAGATTGTATGTACAGACACGATGAGCTGTATAATCTCTCTTCCCTACAGACAAAACAAAATCACTGTTGGAGGTGGGACAGGACTATGTTTTTACCTTAAACATGTTGCAAATGCTCTCCTTGGATTTCGATGGACAAAGTGAATAGGGAAACCTTTGAAGGTATGTCCATCTGGCACTGCTCTTTTGATAGCATCCTGGAACTCCTCATTACCTGCAGACACTCCTGTTGTGCGCTCAATCTCATATGCAGCCAGTGCTGGTGACAGCAGGTAAGACAGATGGTCATCCCACACAGTGTTCAGACCGAGATCCTATTGAGTTAGAAAGCGTTATGGTTATAGTAATATAGCACTTAGGAGCAGGACGTGGCCTTTGGGCCCTTCAATCCTATTTCAATCAATCAATCAATCAATCAATCAATCAATAAGATGTTAGTTGATTTGGTTGGGATCTCAATACTACCCTCCTGTCTGACGCAAATTATCCTCGACTCCCTTTTCAATCAAATCTACCAACTCTACTTTGGATAAATCTACTTACATCAGCCTGAAAATTATGAAATGCGTATATTTAATTAAACAATATGATATCAAGACATTATGTTACCACAGCACTGAGGTAGTGTGTTTATACAGACAAAAAGCACAGTAATAGTTCAACAAAGTATTCCATTAATCTTTCTGGATGCTGCAAATTGCACTTCAATGGTTTACAGCAATATACAAGTGTAAAACAGCTAATGACAGGAAAATTAGGTGACTCAGGCCCTTGTCCAATGCAAATAAAAGGAGGTTTATCTTCTTTGCCACACCATATTTGCAGAATTTCTCCAATAAATTGAAAGCTCAATCTTTTCCTGATAGAAAAAAAAACGATTCAGCAGTCTGTGAATGCTAATGGAAACATGCATTTTCATAACTTCAGCCAGAGCATCTTCTAAGCTTACATTTAAAAAAATTTTGCCAACCAATATTCCAATTCCGTCATTTACAAATTGAAACATTAAAGAGCTTTAATGAAACTGAGTAAAGTTCTATAGATCAATTTTTTTTTACAAAATTCTTCAGGCGGTGTGAAAAAACACCGCCATTATGAATATTAATAATGTTCTCAACTATTTACTTTATACTACATACTTTAGAAAAATTCCCTGAAGGACACAAATTAGAGTTGGGTTGAAAAGTGGTGTTTTATTTTAGTGTTTTATTGATTGATTAGATTTCCTACAGTGTGGAAACAGGCCCTTTGGCCCAACAAGTCCACACTGACCCTCCAAAGAGCAACCCACCAAGACCCTACATTAACCCCTAACTAATGCACCTAACACTACGGTCAAATTTAGCATGGCCAATTCACCTAACCTGCACATCTTTGGACTGTGGGAAGAAACCAGAGTACCCGGAGGAAACCCATGCAGACACGGGGAGAATGTACAAACTCCACAGAGATAGTTGCCCGAGGCAGAAATTGAACCCAGGTCCCTGGCGCTGTGAGGCAGCAGTGCTAACCACTGAGCCAACGTGCTGTCCTATGGAAAAAAAGTTCATCTTATCAGATTCTTTATTTTGATAAAACACAAACATCAGTTTTGATTGCACTATGGATGTGGATTTGGCCCTTATGAGAACAAGGGATTTTAAAACAGATATGGTAGCGAATGACCTGTTATTTAAGGGAAATCAAATGAATGGAAAATGAAATGGATCAAATGGAATGTATATTGCAAGCTGCTTATTTAATAAGGGTTTTGGATTTCCCCATGGACTGGAGAAGGCTCACATGAGGACAATATTTTAAAAATTCAAATGGGAAATTAAAAGCCTATTAGCGTAATTCCTGATCAGAAAGTTGCCTGAATGAATCATAGACATTCAGATTGACAGAGGAAACTATCCACCTGGGTTTTAGAAAAGAATGTCTCATCATCTCGATTAGGTTTTTGAGAAAATTACTAAACTAATAGATGTAGATTGCATTGGGGAAATATAGGAATAATCAGATATATTGATGTGATAGGATGAAGGTTGGAAGGAGGCTCACCATAGATATAAACATTGGCCTGAGCTTTCACTGTAAACACTTTGGAATACACCACAAGATAGGTTACTTACTAAAATGGAATCCTGTAAAATCAGCAGGCAGATTTTATTTGGGATAAGGAAATATTACAGTTTGCTAGAAAAGGTGGTAATTAATGACACTGATTATGAATGAGACCCACACAACAAAGGCATTGGGGAAATTGCCTGTCATGATTGTAACAAGGTCAGCCAGCTGGACCCCAGAATGAGTTCCCGGATTGGGGCTGTTTTTCTGGTCCAATCAGGAAGCCCTGATTGATAGATAAACAGGAGTATCAGAGGTGGGCACCGCCGGGTGTGGAATGTTTTATTTCCCTCTTCCATTCTATTTTGATTTTTTTGATCACTTAGGCAGTGCCCTTCTCAACAATGGACAATGCTCGTCACTGGCCACTTGGGTATTTCTTTTCTTCCTGGTGTTGGAATAGGAATAAAGATTTCTGCACTCATTGTTCTTCACTGTGTCCTTCACCTGCACACACATGACATGGGTGCTGGGGAACAGTAAGCACTGGTTGGCGGTAGTCTGGGGATTTAGAAAAAGTAGTAAACAGGAGTGTCAGAGGTACTGTTCACAGAGCTGGATCAGGGGAAGCTGGATCAATGTCAAGGACTTTCTATCTGTAAATAAAGGGTGACCTGATGACGGGATACCAGACTCTGTGGAGTTATTTCAGTGGCGACGAGAAAGAATGCAGCTCCTGAAGAAATTCACTTGCAACAGTCATCTTTGAGTCGGGGTTAGCATTTCTTGCCCCATACAGTTATTTGGGAAGCTTGACTCATTCAATCCTGCCATCGAAGACTGAACCAGTATGTGGAAAGAATGTGTTTCTTTCCCCGCCCGGCAAATGACATTGAGGCAGATGAAAAGGAACAAGTAATTCTCCTGACAGCTTGTGGACCCACAGCTTTTAAAAAAATTATTAGGAGCCTAACTTTTCCTGAGGCACCCGATAATAAAATATTTCAAGAGTTAACGGACTTAGTTAAGGAATATACAATCCCATGCTTCCCCTAATTTGGAGACATTATCGGTTTTACTCCACAATTTGAGAACCAGGAGAATTGTACAGGAATTTGAATAGGTTAAGATGACTGGCAGAAACATGTGATTTTGGTTTAAACCTTACTTAGGAGCTGAGAGACTATTTGGTATGCAAGATTAATGATGTACCAATGCAAAAGTGCTTACTAGCTCGAGTCCAACTGGATTTCAAACAGGCAATACGATTGACTTTGTCATTAAAAAAATGCAACATGGGAGTACAGGAGTTGCAAGATATTCCCTTGTCAGTCTGATTGAGCTTGGGGAATACCACTTGATTGTAGTGAAAGGCTTGAGCCCAAGCTTGATAGGGCAAAATTGGTGAAGAAAGATTCACCCAGATTAGCTTAACATTTTGATTAGAAAATGGCTGCCTGAGTAAAGTCCTAATTAAATTCCCGGAAGCTTTTCAGGAACGTCTTGGGACTATTGAAAGGAGCCAAGGCCACCATGCATGTTGACCAGGAAGCAATTCCACAATTTGGAGAGGCCAACCTAGTGCCATTTGCCTTCTGGGCAAAAGTAGAGGCAGAAAACAGAAGGCTGGAAAGTGAGGGAATCAAACCAATTCAGTTTACAGAATGGGCAGCACCAATAGTACCAATTGTGAAGCCAAACAGGTCGGTTTGCATTTGTGGGGATTTTAAACAAATGGTAAAGAGCTTTTCACAGCTGGATACGCACACAATCCCTCACATAGAGGATTTATACGCAAAGTTGGTGGGGGTGGCTGTCCTTCACGAAACTGAGCTCGAGCCAGGAGTACTTGCAATTGCAATTAGAGGAGAATTCCCAGAAGTATGCCAAAATAATACCCACAAGGGTTTGGACCAATATAAGAGACTGCCATCCGGGGTATTGTCAGCCTGCGCAATTTTTCAGTGGGTGATGGAGGACATTTTACAAGGTTGCCATTTATTGAGATGATGCGCTAATAACAGGGAAGACCAATAAAGAGCATTTAGAGGACTCAGACATAGTTCTTAGATGTTTCTCAAGGTAGGTATACACCTCAGGGACAATTGTGTGTTTCAGACACCCCCAAGTGACCTACTTGGGCTACAAGTTGACGAGATGGGATTACACCCATTGGAAGATAAAGGAAGAGTGATCAAAGGTGCTCTGATTCCCTAGACCATGAGTTTAGGTCTTTCCTTGGGGTGGTGAACTATTACAGAAAGTTCATACGTAACCTGGCCTCCATCCATCTTTTCCATCAACGCTTAAAAAGGGGTTAACCTTGGAAACGGTCACAGAGCCAAGCCATAGCTTTCAGGGAAGTGAGTAAACAGCCATCATTCTCTAAAATGTTGGCATGCTATGATCCCAAGTGAGATCTGATTAACATTTCTGTATGGTATTAGCTCATAGGTGTCCCATTGAGAGGCCCAATAGCATTTGCATCCAGAACTTTGGCTAATGCAGAATGTAAATACACCCAGACAGAGAAGGAAGGTTTGGCGGTCATATCTGGAGTTGAAAAATGTGGTGCTGGAAAAACACAGCAGGCCAGGCAGCATCTGAGGAGCAGGAGAATCGATGTTTCGGGCATAAGCCCTTCTTCAGGAATGAGGCTGGTGTGCCAAGCGGGCTGAGATAAAAGGTAGGGGGGAGGGGATTTGGGGGAGGGGCGCTGGGAATATAATAGGTGGGAGGTGGGGAGGGTGAGGGTGACAGGCCAGAAAGGGGTGGGGGTGGAGAGGTTGGGATGATTGCAGGTCAAGAGGGCGGTGCTGAATCCTGGGGTTGGGACTGAGAGAAGGTGGGGTGAGGGGAAATGAGGAAGCTGGAGAAATCTACATTCATCCAGTGTGGTTGGAGGGTTCCTAGGCGGAAGATGAGGCACTCTTCCTCCAGGCGTCATGTGGCCAGGGTCTGGCAATGGAGAAGGCCAAGGATCAAGGACCTGCATGTCCTTGGTAGAGTGGGAGGGGGAGTTAAAGTGTTCAGCCATGGGCCGGTTGGGTTGGTTGGTGCGGGTGTTCCAGAGGTGCTCCCTGAAACATTCCGCAAGTAGGCGACCTGTCTCCCCAATGTAGAGGAGGCCACATCAGGTGCAGTGGATACAGTAAATGATGTGTGTGGAGGTGCAGATGAATTTGCGACAGATATGGAAGGATCCATTGGGGCCTTGGAAGGAGGTGAGGGGGGAGGTGTGGGTGCAAGTTTTGCACTTCTTGCAGTTGCAGGGGAAGGTGCTGGGAGTGGAGGTTAGGTTGGTGGGGGGTGTGGACCTGACGAGGGAGTCGCAGAGGGAGGGGTCTCTCTGGAACATTGATAGGGGTGGGGAGGGAAATATATCCCTGGTGGTGGGGTCTGTTTGGAGGTGGCAGAAATGACAGAGGGTGATACGATGTATATGGAGGTTGGTGGGGTGGTAGGTGAGGACCACGTGGGGTTCTGTCCTGGTGGCGATTGGAGGGGTGGGGTTCAAGGGTGGAGGTGTGGAAAGTTGAGGAGATGTGGTGGAGAGAATCGTTGACCACGTCTGGGGGGGAATTGCGGTCTTTGAAGGAGGCGGCCATTTGGGTTGTTCGGTAGTGGAATTGGTCCTCCTAGGAGCAGGTGCGATGGAGGCGAAGGAATTGAGAATATGGGATGGCGTTTTTACAGGGGGCAGGGTGGGAGGAGGTGTAATCTAGGTAGCTGTGGGAGTTGGTTGGTTTGTAGTAAATGTCTGTGTTGAGTCGGTTGCCCGAGATAGAAATGGAGGTGTCTAGGAAGGGGAGGGAGGAGTCTGAGATGATCCAGGTAAATGTGAGGTCAGGGTGGAAGGTGTTAGTAAAGTGGATGAACTGTTCAACCTCCTCGGGGGAGCACAAGGTAGCGCCGATACAGTCATCGATGTAGCGGAGGAAAAGGTGGGGGTGGTGCCAGTGTAGCTGCGGAAGATGGATTGTTCCACATATCTGACGAAGAGGCAGGCATAGCTGGGGCCCATGCGGGTGCCCATTGCTACTCCTTTGGTTTGGAGGAAGTGGGAGGATTGGAAGGAGAAGTTGTTAAGAGTGAGGACAGTTCAGTCAGTCGAAGGAGGGTGTCAGTGGAAGGGTACTGGTTGGGTCGGCGGGAGAGGAAGAAGTGGTGGGGTTGGAGGCCTTCATGATAGGGGATGGAAGTGTATAGGGACTGGATGTCCATCGTGAAGATAAGGCGTTGGGGGCCGGAGAAGCGAAAATCATGGAGGAGGTCATATCTGGAGTCAGGAAGTTCCAGCAATACCTTTTACAGAAGTAAATTCATAATAATAATGGACCATGAGACTCCACTGAACAAGAGAGAAACAGTTTACCTCAGAGGATAAACATTGGTGTAGGAACCCAGGAACTGCACTGCATGGGTAAGAGGCATGGTCAATGCAAGGTCAGGTCCAGTGACATATAAAGTTTGGTTAGGTGTTATGGTCCTGAACAAATGAAAGCTGCAAATTGCAAACTGTGCAGGAGCAAAACATGCCTAACTCCTTGACTGTCTTTCCAACTGTTCTGGAAGCTTTGGGGTTTGCCTCTCCATCTAGCATTGAAGGTACTTTGGAATTTTAAATTGACAAGGCAGATGCCTCCTCTGCTGTCTGAAGAGGAGAATGAATTTCTACCGAGATTCTGGGCAGAAAACACAAACTACTGTCAGTGACATGCCACCCATATCATAGGCAGAGATGGAGGAACCTGAAATGGTGCACAAATGCCCCAGGACCAGCTACAAAATGAACTGGCCTATGTCCTCAGAGTCAGGTGGCAAGATATAGTGATTGCAACGTCAGCCAGGTGGACCTCAGAATAGGAGCTGCCTGATTGGGGTTGTTGGTTCTATCAAGGAGCCCTGGCTGACAGATATAAACAAGTGTCAGAAATTCGGTTCACTCAGGAAACTGGATCGATATCAAAGACCCTTCACATGTGAAAAAAACAATGTCTTTGTGACAAGATACTGGCCTCTGTGGTGTTATTTCATTGCCCACATATTTGCAATGGATAGAAAGATTTAAGTAAGTGTTAGGACCTTGAATGAGAAAGTTAAATTATAGATGCAAATGAGTAAATGGGTCAGTTTTGGAAGATAATTTAATTTACTTAATTATAGTTTTCTAGCTGTGGACAGAGACCAATGTTAAACTGCATGTGTGATATTTTACAGCACTGCACCATCAGTGTGGGACAACGTGTCAGCTTGTCTTTTCTTTTTGGTTTGAAGGCTTTCTCTCGGTATGCCAACCTACTGAGCTGTGCTGGAGAACACTTAGCAATAGTGAGGCTACGATCAATTTCAGGGCTGCTTCTAACCTCCGAATGCTAAACTATGGGCTAAGATGTTACCCTGTGCTTATGTAAGGTATGCTTTGTCTGGATAGCAAGCGATACAATATTTTTCACTATCTCAGTGTGTGACAATAATTAATCAAATTAAAGAAATCTACATTCCTTTCTTCAATGAAACGAAGGACAGTAATTTTAATTTAAAAATACTTAAAGAAGGAAACTGAGTAAGTTTACATAAAGAATGGTGGTTTGATGATATGGATTTACTGGTTGCACCATATGTTGGAAACATTGACAGTATTTCTCATGATGCCTACAAATATTCATCACTTCTGACAATACCCTTACCTTCCTATGCTCAGACATCAGACTCCTCAAAACCAGCTCAATCTCATTGCTCGCAGCTGCACCATCAATTGTGGGAGCACACAAAGGCGGAAATGGCGGCAGTGAAACAGATGACCCAGGAGCACATACAGATTTTATGGCCTCCATACTCATGGATTTCCACTTCGACTCATCATTTAGGGCAAAGTGACACAGTTCGACAGTGTCAGACGGCTGGCAGTTAGCATGGAAGCTCTGGTGATTGAAAATGCTGCCTATCGAACAATATGGATATGTCCTTTTTGGTTGGTCTACGAGTGGTGGGTCATCAGGATTAACAGGCCTGTGAACATATCTAAAGCAACAGAGACATCAACTTTAAATATACAGAGATTGCACCGATTTGTCAATAACACGTATATGATAGATATTTTTGAATCAACCTGCTCAAAGACTTTATTACACACACCAGATAGGACATGAACCCAGCCTCCGAGGTAGGGACACCACCTCTGAACCATAAGAGCCGCTTGTAGTCATATTTACACAACAGATGCAACTTGATGGGCAGTGCTTTCAGTAGAGAGGGCAGCAAATCAGAGATATGTCAAAGTGAATGTCCTATGACCAAAGAATCCTCAACGACCCAGTGATAAATGTCAGGTAGCATCATCCAAACGCAGGACCACTTCCAGCGAGGAGGAAAAGAGAACATCGGATCACCACCATCTGCAAGATTCCCTTCATCATCTTGATCTCAAAATATATCAGGTAAGATGGTGGCAGAGTTCGACCCTCCATTAGGAGCTCATCTGCCCCACCCTTCTTTTTTTCTCCCTCCCTCCTCCCTTCTCTCAGCCTCTGATGTGGGGTCGGCGGAGCCAACAGTGGCTGGAGGGGAGACACTGGCGACCAGCATATCCGAGCAGGGATATCGGTGAAATGCAGCAGAGCATGGTAGTAGACAGTGGTCAGACCACATGGAGATCTCCTGCACTGGTATGCTGCGGACAGCTTGGAGACAAACTGGGATGTTTGCCTTTTTAAACTTACTTAAAGTTTGGTTTAATTATGTATAGTTGTAATGTAACTTTTTTTTCTTCATCTTTCTATTCTGTCAGTAAGGATTGTGTCGAAGTACCTTTGTATCGAAGATGTTACTGTAAGAGGCAACTTATCAACATTTCACTGTACTCCTTTGAGTACATGTAACAATAAAGCTAATTTAATTCAATTATCGTCATTTGTTCAGTATCTCGGTGATAAAATCCTGACAGTCATTCCTAACCAGTACATACCTGCACCGAATGGATTGCAGTAGTTCTAGAAAGCAATTTACTAGCAACTCCTCAAGGTCAAGAAGACACTGATTTGGAGATGCTGGTGTTGGACTGAGGTGTACAAAGTTAAAAATCACAACACCAGGTTATACTCCAATAGATTTAATGGAAGCACTAGCTTGCGGAACGCCACTCCATCAGGTTGTTGTGGAGAGAGTGGAAATCAATGCTGACACAGCCAGAGGCCACATTTCATGAATGAATACAAATAAAAAAGATATAGCTTAATGTAAGGGCTGAATGTAACATAGCTCATTCTGAAACTAAATTCTTAAATATGGAGGAAAAGGAAACTGAGTGTATGAGGAGAACGTTGGCTATGGTAGATTGGGAAAATACACTAAGAGGTTTGCTGGTAGACAGGTAATAGCTAGTGTTTAAAGAAATACTGTAAGGTTGCCAACATATATACATTTCTCTAAGGCACAAAGACCCAAAGTGAAAGATAAATTACTCATGGTTAAGTGTGTTAAAGATGGTATTAAATCAAGCAAGTGGCTTATAGGAATAGTGATACACCTGAGAACCAGGAGTAAATTTAGGAGCCAGTAAAGAAAGGGCAAAAAAAAAACAAAAGAGAATGAATGCAATCCAAAGGGAAACAAAAGGTAGATTGTAAACACTTCTATCGATATAGGAAAAAAAATATTAGCAAGGATAAATGTGGGTCCATTAGAAGTGGGATAGGACGATTTATAGTGGAAAAGATATAACGTCAGAGAAAATAAAAAATTACTTTGCATCCATCTTCATAGAAGATGGAGTAAATTTCCTGGTCCAGAAATACTAGGGAACCAAAGTGCAGTATTTGAAGAGTGAAAAGAAAATATTAGTAAAGAGGTAACACTTGATAAATAGCTGAAAATGTGTTGCTGGTTAAAGCACAGCAGGTTAGGCAGCATCCAAGGAACAGGAAATTCGACGTTTCGGGCATAAGCCCTTCATCAGGAAACCTGTTTCCAGATGAAACGTCGAATTTCCTGTTCCTTGGATGCTGCCTAACCTGCTGTGCTTTAACCAGCAACACATTTTCAGCTGTGATCTCCAGCATCTGCAGACCTCATTTTTTTACCCTAACACTTGATAAATAAGCAAGATTGAGGGTTGATCCAAAAGTAGAGTGCCAAAAGTAGAAGCGAGAGAGATAGTGGATGCATTGGTGGCTATCTTTCGTAATCCTAAGTACTCTCGACGGGTTTCTGCTGACTAAAAGGTAGTAAATGTAACCCCAGTATTTAAGTAGAGAGGCAGAGAGAGTGCAGAACTACAGGTCTGCTAGCTTGATATCTCATTGGAAAAACATTAGAATCTATTACAAAGGATATGATAATTGAACATTTTAAAAAAGAATACAAAAATTGGGCAGTCAACATGGACTTACAAATATGAAGCTATGTTTGACAAACATGTTGGGAGATTTTAAAGAGGGTGTTACTTGTACCACAGACAGAAAAGAACCAGTGGGTCTGGTATATTTGGTTTTTCAGAAGGCTTTTGATGACGTCTCAGAGGAAGTTAGCAAATAAAGTTACAGCACATAGGGTTGGGAGGAACACACTGGAATGGATGGAGAACTGGTCAGTAGGCAAAGTAGAGAATAGGAATAATCCGATAATTCTGAGGAGTTGCTAATAGGACATCACCGGAACATCAATGTTAGGTCCACAAATGTTAAATCTGTATGACCTGGATGTAGGGACCAATTATAATATTTCCAAATTTACTGATATACATTCCTACCCAGGTTGGAGTCAAGTTAAGAATGGTACAAAATGACTTTAAGAGGACTTAGAAAAGAGGAATGAATGGAGAATGGGCTAGAACAATGCAGAGGGAACATAATGCAAATAACTGAGAAGTTATTCACTTCGGTAGAAAGAACAGAGGTAGAATTTCTTCAAATGTTGAGATAAAAAGTAAACTGTCACTCTGACCAGTGTTGTTGATTCTGAACTCTCTCAGTAAACTAAATCAGCTCCATCAAAAACCACACCTAAGAACACTGGAGAGGTTCAAGACAGTGGCCAGCTACCACCTTCTCAGGACAAGTAAAAATGGGAATTTTTACCAGAGATACTCCCAGAGAATTGTGAAAACAATAGGTTATTAATAGTAGATTTCAACTTGCTCAATATTAAAACGTGAAAGGCTGAGAAAGAGCAGGAATCTGAAATTATGTCTCGGAGTTTTACAAGCCAGCATGTCCCTTTCCAGCAGAAAGTCCAACAAGAGAGGGGCAATGTTACACAATTTTAACAAACAAAGGTAGGCTATTGGTAGCTATGGTGGTGGGGGAGCATTTCAGTGACAATGACTATCATTTAATAAGATTTAAATCTGTTATGGATAGGGAAAGTTGAATTGGAAATAAGAGCTCTGACTTTAGGAGGGGGTGGGATTTTACGATGACAGGATCTGACCAAAGTGGACTGGCAGCAGCTACTTGTGAGAAAATCTACAGCAGCTGTGGGAGACTTTCAAAAGGATGGAGGGCAAACATGTTTCTGGTAAGGTGAAGGGTGGATCTAACATGTGACTAGACTTAGATGTCAAGGGGTATGCAAGATTGGAAGAGACAGCTGAGGTTTTGAATGAATGCTTTGCATCTGTATTCACAATAAAGGACAATTTTGGCATAGAAATTGGGGTGGGTGACTGTGATATACTTGAATGAATGGCATTGAGGGGGAGAAGCTATTAGTAGTTTTATCAGGTTTGTTAGAGGATAAATCCCAGTCCCAGATGCAATGTATCCCATGCTGCTTGTGGGAAGCAAAGGAGCAAACTGCAGGAACTCTAACATTAATTTTCAAATCCTCTCTAGCCACAGGAGTGGCAGGGATAAATCAAGAAACTACAGTGCAGTGAGTCTAACATCTGTGGTTAGGGAACATTATTAAAAAATAAAATCTGAGGGGACAGAATTAGAGTCCACTTGGAGAGACATGGTTTTGTGCGATATAAATAGTGTCTCACAAATTTGATTGAATTTTTAAGTTATCAGTAAGAAAGACTGATGAGGGCAGAGCAGCAGATGTTCTCTACTTGGACTTTGGACAAGTTTCTGCACAGTAGATTAATTGGTCAAGTTAGGTCACATGGGATTCGGAGTGAGCTTGCCAATTCCTCCGCTACATCGATGACTGTATCGGCGCTGCCTCGTGCTCCCACGAGGAGGTTGAACAGTTCATCAACTTTACTAACACCTTCCATCCCGACCTGAAATTCACCTGGACTGTCTCAGACTCCTCCCTCCCCTTCCTAGACCTTTCCATTTCTATCTCGGGCGACCGACTCAACACAGACATCTATTATAAACCGACTGACTCCCACAGCTACCTGGACTACACCTCCTCCCACCCTGCCCCTGTAAAAACGCCATCCCATATTCCCAATTCCTTCGTCTCCGCCGCATCTGCTCCCAGGAGGACCAGTTCCAACACCGCACAGCCCAGATGGCCTCCTTCTTCAAGGACCGCAGATTCCCCCCAGACGTGATCGACGATGCCCTCCACCGCATCTCCTCCACTTCCCGCTCCTCCGCCCTTGAGCCCCGCTCCTCCAACCGCCACCAAAACAGAACCCCACTGGTTCTCACCTACCACCCCACCAACCTCCGCATACAACGTATCATCCGCCGCCATTTCCGCCACCTCCAAACGGACCCCACCACCAAGGATATATTTCCCTCCCCTCCCCTATCAGCGTTCCGCAAGGACCACTCCCTTCGTGATTCCCTCGTCAGATCCACACCCCCCACCAACCCAACCTCCACCCCCGGCACCTTCCCCTGCAACCGCAGGAAATGTAAAACTTGCGCCCACACCTCCACACTCACTTCCCTCCAAGGCCCCAAGGGATCCTTCCATATCCGCCACAAGTTCACCTGTACCTCCACACACATCATCTATTGCATCCGCTGCACCCGATGTGGCCTCCTCTATATTGGGGAGACAGGCCGCTTACTTGCGGAACGCTTCAGAGAACACCTCCGGGCCGCCCAGACCAACCAACCCAATCACCCCGTGGCTCAACACTTTAACTCTCCCTCCCACTCCACCGAGGACATGCAGGTCCTTGGACTCCTCCACCGGCAGAACATAACATCGCGACGGCTGGAGGAGGAGCGCCTCATCTTCCGCCTGGGAACCCTCCAACCACAAGGTATGAATTCAGATTTCTCCAGTTTCCTAATTTCCCCTCCCCCCACCTTGTCTCAGTCGGTTCCCTCAACTCAGCACCGCCCTCCTAACCTGCAATCCTCTTCCTGACCTCTCCGCCCCCACCCCACTCCGGCCTATCACCCTCACCTTGACCTCCTTCCACCTATCCCACCTCCATCGCCCCTCCCCCAAGTCCCTCCTCCCTACCTTTTATCTTAGCCTGCTTGGCACACTCTCCTCATTCCTGATGAAGGGCTTATGCTCGAAACGTCGAATTCTCTATTCCTGAGATGCTGCCTGGCCTGCTGTGCTTTGACCAGCAACACATTTGCAATTGGAGAGGTAATTTGCTTAATAGCCGAAGACAGAGTGGTGGTGGAGGGTTGCTTTTCAGTCTGAAAGCCTGTCACCAGTGGCATTGCACTGGGATCAGTTCTGGGTCCTCTTTGTCTGTTGAAGGGCTTATGCTCGAAACGTCGAATTCTCTATTCCTGAGATGCTGCCTAACCTGCTGTGCTTTGACCAGCAACACATTTGCACCTCTTTGTCTGTTATTTATTTAAGTGATTTGGATGAGAATGTAGAAGGCACGGTTAGTAAGTTTGCAGATGACATCAAAATTGATGGTATAGTAGACAGTGAAGAAGGTTTTCTAAGATTACAAAAGGATCTTGATCAAACAGGTCAACGGGCAGAAAACTGGCAGGTGGAGTTCAATTTGGTTAAATGTGAGGTATTGCGTTCTCGTACAATCAGTAAGGACAGGGCTTATACAATTAATGGCAGGGCCTTGGATAGTGTAGTAGAACAGAGGGATCTAGTGAATCAGGCACAGAGTCATAGAGATGTACAGCATGGAAACAGACCCTTCGGTTCAACCCGTCCATGCTGACCAGATATCCTAACCCAATCTAGTCCCACATGCCAGCATCCGGCCCATATCCCTCCAAACCTTTTCTTCATATACCCATCCAGATGCCTTTTAAATGTTGCAACTGTACCAGCCTTCACCACTTCCTCTGGCAGCTCCATCCATACACATACCACCCTCTGCATGAAAAAGTTGCCTCTCAGGTATCTTTTGTCTCTTTCCCCTCTCACCCTAAACCTATGTCCTCTAGTTCTGGACTCCCCCACCTCTATCCATGCACCTCAATTTTGTAAACCTCTATACAGCTTCCAATGCTCCAGGGACAACAGCCCCAGCCTATTCAGCCTCTCTTATAGCACAAATCTTCCAACCCAGGCAACATCCTTGTAAATCTTTTCTGAACTCTTTCAAGTTTGAAGTTTGCATCGCATAGACAGGGTGGTTAAAAAGGCATTTGGCACGCTTATCTTCATTGTTCAGTCCTTTGACTACAGGAGTTGGGATGTTATATAGAGGTTGTACAGGACATTGGTAAGACCATAAGACATAGGAGTGGATGTAAGGCCGTTCAACCCATCAAGTCCACTCCGCAATTCAATCGTGGCTGATGGGTGTTTCAACACCACTTGCCCATACTCTCCCTGTATCTCTTAATTAAGAATTTATCAATCTCTGCCTTGAAGACATTTAACGTCCCGGCCTCCACTGTGCTCCGAGGTAAAGAATTCCACAGGGCAACTGCTCTCTGGCTCCTCATTTCCGTTTTAAATCGACCCCCTCTAATTCTAAGGCTGTTCCCACAGGTCCTAGTAGCCCCACCTGACGGAAACAAATTCCCAGTGTCCACCCTTTTTAAGCCATGCATTATCTTGGTGAGACCTCTTCTGGAATATTGTATCCAGCTCTACCAAGACAGTAGAGCCAGTTATAGGAAGGATATTATTAAGCTGGAACGGGTTCAGATTTACCAGGATGTTGCCAGCAATGAAAGGTTTGAGTTATAAATAAAGACCAGATAGGCTGGGACTTTTGTTCAGGTTGAGAGATGACATTACAGAAACTTATAAAATAATGAAGGGTATAGAGAGGACTTAATGGTAGTTGCCTTTTCCCGATGTTGGGGGATTTTAAAGTGAGAGGACAGATTTGAAAAAGCCATGAGGCAATTTTTTTTTTAAACACAGAGGATAGTTTGTGTGTGGAATGAATTTCCTAAGGAAGTGGTGGATGTGGATACAATTTCAATGTTTAAAAGACATTTGGATAAATACATGAATAAGAAAGGTTTGTAAGGAAATGGGTAGGAGCAGGCAGGTGGGACTAGTTTAATTTGGCATGGACTGGTTAGACTGAAGAGTTTGTTTCCATGCTGTATAACTTTACAATTCTACGTTGAATGGTAGGGCTCCAGGAAGTATGGAGGATCAGGGGAATCTTGCTCAGCATGTCCATAGAATTCTAAACGCAGCAGTACAGGTCAATATGGTGGTTAAGAAAGCAAATGGAATACTTCGCTTTATTAGTCCAGACAATGAATACAAGAGCAAGGATGTTATGATGGTGCTGTATGTAACACTAGTTTGACTACAGCTTGCACCATGTGCAGAATAACCACCACTGCATAGGAGGGATATGATTGCACTGTAGAGGGGGCAGAGTAGATTCACCAGGATGTTGCCTGGCCTGGAACAATTCAGTTGTAAAGAGACAATAGATTGGCAACTTTTTCCTTAGAGCAGAGCTGAACAAGGTAACTGGTGTGTGCACAGTGTTTTGAAAGGGCAGATAAGGGAAACGTTTTTCACCCTAATAGATGGGCCAATAACCAGGGGCATTAAGATAAGCAGGAGATTTAGAAGAGATTTGAGGAAATCTTTCTTATTCAAGCATAGGGTTGTAGGTATCTGAACCGCATTGCTTAAAAGGCTAGTAAAGACAGAAACGCTTAAGACATTTAACTGCTTAGATAAACACTTCAAACACTACAGCATACAAGGCTACAGGCTAAGTGCTTGAAAATGGATTAGAATAGGAGTTTGTTTGATGACTAATGCCAACACAAAGGGCCGAAGGGCCTCTTTCTGCATTGTAAACATTCTGACTCTGCTCAAGCTCTGTGGAAATACTAAAAACGAGAAAAGACAGCTGGTGATATTGATTGAAATGCAAGATTCTAGAGAGTATAAATAAACTAATAAAAACTTTGAAAGAATTATAAATTCTGAAAATAAAAGCCACATGCATGTACTCAAACAGAGGGTGGTAAATAAGACAGCACAGGTTCAACTACTTCACACAGAATGGTAAGCACATGCATCATCAACACGCAGAGCACATCAGCAAATTAAGGGAAAAAAAAGTGTTCATTCACAGGCTAAATGGAACGGAAATAAAATAGAATGAAGATGGCACTTCTGAACTACAGATTACATTTTTTTTGCTCTCTACATTCCTAACTTTTTAATTCATGATGGGAGAAAATGTCCCATTTCCAATTTTCATAAAAAAATAAGAATGCACAGGTACCTGGACAATGTCAGCACATCATATTCTTATATTAGAAAATAAAAATTGTATTAGCATTGGTAATTACACTGGTGATGTTCAGAAGCCTGAATTGAGGTGAGAGTCAGGAATTTCCACATGTCTCAGAATGATTAGTTCACTTAGAGCAAGCACATTTCTTATGGTCTTTCTCAACAGACTTCGGCAATCTATGGATCAGAAAGCTGCAAATCGTCCAGTAGAAGGCTGGACAAGTAGGCTGTGTGTGCAATCATCCCCTCAGTCACAGAAAAGGTGCATTAACTGACTAGGAATAGAAAAACACACTGGGGCCGATACCCATTGGTTAAATGATAGAATTGTTGCGTTTAAGAGACTTGACCTATTAATAGATGGTTTTCAGAGCATAAGTACCCCAATTTCACCTGTGTCCAGTTAAACTCTCCCAGAAAACGACCGTTCCATCAGTTCCATAAGTCATCACCCAAGTGTGAGGGATCCTTTTTGCTTTCGTTCCAACGCACACATAAGCATCCAATCCAAAACCCAACAGCAAACTGCACAGTAAGGTGGCATGATCTTCACAGTCTCCCTACAGGTTACCAATAGTTACACTGATTATAGACAATAGAATGATTTTTCATTACATCACAACTACACAGATATATATAGCCATGTGTATGACTTTATTTCCCAATCCTGTACTTGTTTCTGAATTCCACCCACCTCAACTGGTCAACTACTGAAATAACAGAACAATTCCTCTGCATAATGAAATAAGTCATTAATTGGATGCGAGGTGCTTTTATGCAACTTGAGAACATATCAGCTTCGATACAAATACAAGCACTTTTTTCAAATTTACAAAACGTCTGAAGGAAGCACTGTCTCTGGAGAATTATTCAAGTTTTAACAGAGTAGGCTACCATCCAAAAATTCTTGATTGATGTTGAATCAGGCATACATTGCTGAGTAAAGACAGAACAGAGTTGGAGAAAGGAACACTAGTGTTAGAATTTTTTGAGGGAGGGATTAGGTTCAGAGAAGAGAGAATATTATATGCAAGAATTCTGTAAAGAACAAAGTAGGAAATTTGAACACCAGTCTAGGTAGGGGTAGGCACTCGAGCGTTCATTAAGTAACCACTTTAGGACCTCAAATGGCAGCTTGGACCTTTCCACCCAGAACTTAATTTAGGCAAAAGGTGATGGGCTTCGACAGTGTCATCATCCAACAAATTAAGTTACCTTCAATCTGAAGCAAGAGGGTTAAATTTGAATACAGGAAATTATGAAAGCACAAGTTGGCTAAGCTGGACTGGGAAAATGCATTAAAACGCCAGATTGCGCATTGCCTACCTACAATCTTTAAGTATTACATGGCTTACAGCAATTTTACACTCCTTCAATAGAGGTCAGTCAATGTGACTAACAAAGCAAGTTAAAGGATTTTATAAGATTAAAGGAAAAGACTAATAAAGTGGCCAGAAATTGTAATAAATCAGAAATTAGGATGTTTTAGAATATAGCAAAGGAAGCCCAAGAAAGTGATATGGAAAGGAAGAATAGAATATAAATGCAATCCAACAAACAATGATAAATGAAGATATATGAAAAGATCCCCACATAAACTCAGTTAGCAAAATTCAAGGAAATACAGGAAGTAAGGTGCTAGCATAGTTTAAGGATTGGGTAACAGACAGAAAACAGTAGGAATAAATAGGTCATTCTCAATTTCAAACTATAACTAACGGTGTATTACAAGAATCAATTCTCAGGCCCCCACTATTCAAAATACACATCGATGATTGGAATGAGTACCAAACCTAATATTTCCAGATTTAAAAATGATACAAAGCAAAGCAGGAATGTGTGTTGAGTGGCAGATTTAAAATGATTTCAGAGGATGCTGACAGGCTTGGTAATTGTTTTAGTCCATCTGCTACATTACCCAATGTGAGGTTATCCACTTTGATAGGCAGAGCAGTTACATAGAGCTTTTCTTAAATTGTGAAAAGTTGCAAAGGGACATAGGCAGCCTTGTCAACAAGTCACTGTAGGTTACCATGCAGGTGCAGCAAGCTATTAGGAATGCAAATGGAATGTAAGGCTTTATTGCAAGAGGATGTGAAAACAGGAGGAGTGAAGCTAAACTTCAATTGTATAAGAGATTGGTTAGAGTGCACCTGGAATGTTGCATGCAGTTTTGGTTTCTCCATCTCGCGAAAGATATTATTGTGTTGTCAAAAAGGGAATTCAACACAAGTTCACCAGACCAGTTCCTGGGATGGCAGGACTGTGCGACGAAACAAGATTGGGCAAACTGGGCTTGTATTCTCCAGTTTCTAAGAATGAGAAAGGATCTTGTTGAAACCTTTTGAATAGTTAAAAGGGATAGACTGGGCAGATGCAGGGAAGATGCTTTTCCTGGCTGGGGAATCTACAATTAAGAAGCACTATTTAAAAATAAGGCCGCGCCATTTAGGACTGGGATAAGGAGAAATGTTTTTACTCAGAGGACTCAGGATGGTCATTGTTTGGGTATACTTGAAGTAGAGGTTGATAAATTTTTGATTATCAACAGCATAAAGAGTTATGGGGATACTGTGGTAGATATCTGATGAGCAATTAATGTATTAAATAGTAGTGCAGGTTTGACAGGTTGAATGAACTAATCCTGTTCCGATGTTCCCAAGAACTCAACTCTGGGCCCATGCACTGCTTTGGTGCCATTTGATTCTCAATCTTTCAAAGAATCAGAAGGAAGGATGGACATCTATGGGAATTCAGGTGCTGCAAGATTGGGGTAAGAAGAATAGGACACAGAAATCTGGAGTCAAGAAGCTGCACAAAGATTTTTGATTCAGAAGACCTTTCTTAGCTTTGACCAACCACTTGCTGAAGACAGAATTCATTGTTGCCTTTGGAAATACAACTTATTACAAAAGGAATACCTTGCCTCTGCAGAGAAAAGGCAGCAGAGTACACCACTGCTCTTGCTTCGATCCACCTCCAACCCCGACTGCTCTTTCATAACCAAGCACATTGACAAATCGGGCTGCCTGCCTTGGTGTGTCCAGAAGCCTCCCAGCACGCAGTGGTCTTACATAGGAGCAAACTGGACGGTTCACCCCATTCTCATCCTGAGGTGGAACAAGGAGAAGAGAAAAATAAACAAAAGTTAGTTCATTCGGTGTAAAAATAGAATCCATTTATAACATTTCATTCACATGCAAATAAAAGTGGGAGGCACGGTGGCACAGTGGTTAGCCCTGCTGCCTCACAGCGCCTGAGACCCGGGGTCAATTCCCGACTCAGGTGACTGACTGTGTGGAGTTTGCACATTCTCCCCGTGTTTCCTCCGGGTGCTCCGGTTTCCTCCCACAGTCCAAAGATGTGCGGGTCAGGTGAATTGGCCATGCTAAATTGCCTGTAGTGTTAGGTAAGGGGTAAATGTAGGGGTATGGGTGGGTTGCGCTTCGGCAGGTCGGTGTGGACTTGTTGGGCCGAAGGGCCTGTTTCCACACTGTTAGTAATCTAATCTAAAAGTGAATCAGAATCAGAGGCTGTCAGAAAAGGTTATACATGAATAACTGAACCTATAAACAGTTTCACCTTTCAGGGAGGGTACCCATTCAACTTTATGGACATTATATTGAAACTTGAAGGAATAATCATAAAAGGCTTTTGAAAGTCAAATGAAAAAATGAAATAATTTTGTTAATTAGAACTTGCACCAAATCCAATTAAATTTGTCCACTCAACACTGTTACAACAATATTTGCTGAAGGTATTCCCACAGTGAGAGATAATTAATCATAAAATAATACTTTACTAAACTTACAAGTTTAATAAAAGTAGCTCCTTCTGCTGTTAAGACAAAGACAATCACAGGATCAACTCCCAGGCTTTTCACTGAGTTGACTGTAGCTAGGGTATCAATAGCAGAGGAAAGGTGGAGGGGGAATTCATGTTTGATGGCTTTACAAGAGAATTCAGGTTCCTGAGGACTATCCTGATGACATTGTTCATTAAAGGATGTCAGTAGTTTCAACAAACTGGATTTGTACCACAATGCCACCTGTTCCCAGCTAAAAGGTTAGGGCTTCAGGCTAAGGGGTACATTATCACAATTCTGGTGGCAGTCCTGCAGCAATTTAAGGCTGGGTAAAATTTCACTTCAGAAAGCTGCCAGTCTAAATTGGTGGAAGGGGTTAAAAATTCATAACCTAGTGAACATTCCTTTCTTATGTAAGATATCCAAAATTGTTACAGTACTTCAGCTGTCATCAAACAAGCATCTTTTACAGTTTTAGCAAAACCTCCTGATGTTTATACTCTATTCCCTTTGAAATAAAGCCCAACATTCTAGTTGTCTTCTCCATTACCTGTTGAACTTGGATACTGACCGTTTCTGATTCATTGGAGAGGACTCCCAAATCCCTGGTGAGGCTTTCTGCAACTTTTGTTTTCCTGCCTAAGTGCATAACCTCTCAGTCTCCTCTTTAGATCCCTTTGCAGATTGTGTGTGTCATTCTCAGTACTTGCCTTCCCATCTATTTATCTGTGATCCATAAACTTGGGGATAACACAGTCACTTTGCTTACCAAAATCATTTATCGTAAATACTTGTGGCTCCAAAACTGATCCTTGTAGCACTCCACCAGTTATGGGTTGCCATTCGGAAAACACCAATGTGTCTTCTATTAGTCGGCCAATCCTCTCCCAAGCTCATATACTACATCGACTCTTACTGTGGCACATTGTCAAATACCTTCTGAACATCCGAATATATTAGATTCACTGCTTCTCCTTCATTCACCCTGCTTGTTACCTCTTCTGTTTATACATATTATACATTTCTAAATGCTTTGTTACCCCATTCTTTCCAATAGACTAACATTATCACAGGTAAAGGAATAATATGGTAGTTATGGTAGGGGATTTTAACTTTCCAAACATAGACTGGGACTGCTATAGTGTTAAGGGTTTAGATGGAGTGGAATTTATTAAGTGTGTACAAGAAAATGTTCTGCTTCAGTATGTGAATGTACCTACTAGAGAAGATGTAAAACTTGACCTGCTGGTCAGTGGGGGAGCACTTTGGGGCCAGCTACCATAATTCTATTAGATTTAAAATAGTGATGGAATAGGATAGACCGGATCTAAAAGTTAAAGTTCTAAATTGGAGGAAGGCCAATTTTGACAGTACTAGGCAAGAACTTTCAAAAGCTGCTTGGGGGCAGATGTTCGCAGGTAAAAGGACGGCTAGAAAATAGGAAGCCTTCAGAAATGAGATCACGAGAGTCCAGAGACAGTATATTACTGATAGGGTGAAAGGAAAGGCTGGTAGGTGTAGGGAATGTTGGATGACGAGAGAAATTGAGGTTTTGGTTAAGAAGAAGAAGGAAGCATGTGTCAGGTAAAGGCAGGAGAGATCAGGAGAATTCTTAGAAGAGTATAAAGGCAGTAGGAGTATATTTAAGAGGAAAATCAGGAGGGCAAAAAGATGATAAGAGATAGCTTTGGCAAATAGGGTAAGGGTAATCCAGAGGGTTTTTACAAATATATTAAAGGAAAAAAAAGAGTAATTATGGAGAGAATATGGCCCCTCAAGATCAGCAAGGCAACCTATGTATAGAGCCGCAGGAAATGAGGGAAGATACAAAACAAGTATTTTGCATCAGTGTTTGCTGTGGAGAACACCGTAGAAGATATCGAATGTGGGGAAATAGATGGTGACATCTTGAAAAATGTCCATATTACGGAGGTGGTGGTACTGGATGCCTTGAAATGCATAAAATTGTACAAATTCCCAGTACCTGATCAGATGTACCCGAGAACTCTGTGGGAAGCTAGGAAAGCGATTGCTGGGCCCTATGCTGAGATATTTACATTATTGATAGTCACAGGTGACGTGCCAGAAGACTGGAGGTTGGCTAGGGATCTACAGACTGGTGAGCCTGACATTGGCGGTGGGCAAATTGCTGGAGGGAATCCTGAGCAACAGGATTTACATGTATTTGGAAAGGCAAGGACTAATTAGGGATCCAAAAGAGAAAATGCTGGAAAATCTCAGCAGGTCTGGCAGCATCTGTAAGGAGAGAAAAGAGCTGACGTTTCGAGTCTAACTGACCCTTTGTCAAAGCTAAAAAGACTCGAAACGTCAGCTCTTTTCTCTCCTTACAGATGCTACCAGACCTGCTGAGATTTTCCAGCATTTTCTCTTTTGGTTTCAGATTCCAGCATCCACAGTAATTTGCTTTTATCAACTGATTAGGGATAGTCAGCATGGCTTTGTGCATGTCTCACAAACTTGATGGAGTTTTTTGAAAAAATAACAAAGAGGATTGACAAGGGCAGAGCAGTGGACGTGATCTACACGGACTTCAGTAACGCATTCGACAAGGTTCCCCATGGGAGACTGGTTAGCAAAGTTAGATCTCATGGAATACAGGAAGAACTATCCATTTGGATACAGAATTGGCTTGAAGGTAGAAGCCAGAGGGTGGTGGTGGGAAGCCAGTGGAATGCCACAAGGATCAGTGCGGGTCCACTTCTTTTTGTCACTTATATAAATTATTTGGATGTGAACATAGAAGGTACAGTTGGTAAGTTTGCAGATGACATCAAAATGGAGATGTAGTGGACAGCAAAGGTGGTTACCTTAGAATACAATGGGATCTGGATCAGATGGGCCAATGGGCTGAGAAGTGGCAGATGGAGATTAATTTAGATAAATGCAAGGTGCTGCATTTTGGAAAAGTACGTCATAACAGGACTAATGCACTTAATGGTAAGATCCCAGAGAGTGTTGCTGAACAAAGAGACCTTGGGGTGCAGGTTCATAATTCCTTGAAAGTAGAGTCACGGGTAGATAACATAGTAAAGGAGACATTTGGTATGCTTTCCTTAACTGGTCAGAATATGGAGTATAAGAATTGGAAGGTCATGTTGCAGCTGT
The DNA here is from genome assembly GCF_020745735.1 of Hemiscyllium ocellatum. NCBI lineage: Eukaryota > Metazoa > Chordata > Chondrichthyes > Orectolobiformes > Hemiscylliidae > Hemiscyllium > Hemiscyllium ocellatum. The sequence continues at coordinate 129,705,554 of NC_083404.1, forward strand.
ATAGGACATTGGTCAGACCACTGTTGGAATATTGCGTTCAATTCTAGCCTCCTTCCTATTGGAAGGATGTTGCGAAACTTGAAAGGGTTCAGAAAAGATTTACAAGGATGTTGCCATGGTTGGAGGATTTGAGCTACAGGGAGAGGCTGAATAGGCTGGGGCTGTTTTCCCTGGAGTATTGAGAGACTGAAGGGTAACCTCACAGAGGTTTATAAAATCATGATGGGCATAGATACGATAAATAGACAAAGTAGTTTTTGCTGAAATGGGGGAGTCCAGAACTAGAGGCACAGGTTTAGGGTGAGAGGGGAAAGATATAAAAGGCACCTAAGGGGCAACTTTTTCATGCAGAGGGTGGTGCTTGTATGGAATGAGCTACCAGAGGAAGTGGTGGAGGCTGGTACAATTGCACATTTAAAAGGCAAATGGATGGATATATGAATAGGAAGGGTTTGGAGGGATATGGGCTAGATGCTGGCAAATGGGACTACATTAGGTTCAGATATCTGGTTGGCATGGACGAGTTGGACTGAAAGGTCTGTATCAGTGCTGTACATCTCTATGACTCTACAACAGGCATTAAGCTAACTGGTCTATAGTTACCTGTGTTTTTTGTTTCTTTTAAACAATGGTGTTAAATTATTGTTTTCCAATCCTCTGGAACTTTTCCAGAATATCAGGATTCCTGAAGATTACTATCTATGCATTCACCATCTCTGTAGATACTTGAATTTCACAGGATGATTATTTCCACTCCTCATTTGCCCTCTGATTTAGTATTCAGTAAATGTTATCCGATAGCCAATACAGCAACCTGACTGCAAGATGACAGGCAGTGGATCCAGGATATTGAGGGGCATATGACTTCAAGAAAAACAGGAAGCTAGACAAAGTTGGAAAGGCAATATTGTTAATCAAAGATGACATTAATGCTAACTTAGAGATGACCTTGTTTCAGGAGACAGTGATGAAGAAATGGTTTTCGATGGAAATGAGGAATTGTTAGGGAAAGAAGTCACTAGTGGGAGTGATCAACAGGCTCCTTAATAGTAATCACAATGTAGAATAAAATACACAAGAAAAATATTGGCTACTCATGATATAGGGACAATGATCATGGCGGATGGTAATCTCTATATAAAATGGAAAAATTAGAGTGGCAATTGTAACCTGGATAAAGAGTTAAGGTACTTCTTAAAGCAACACTTTCTGGAACCAGCCAGAGAACAGGTTATAACGTGGTAATGTGATAGGATTGATTAAGAACCTCAGAGAAAAGGCACTTCAAGACAGCAGCAATCATGATCTGACTGACTTTTACATCCAGTTTTAAAGAGATGAGTGGGTCTAAGACTAACTTTTTAAACTGAAATCTGGGTAATAATGTGGGCATGAAATGAACTGGGATACTAGGTTAGAAGATGGTGCAATAGAGAAGCATTGACGGATAAAGAAAGATTCTAAGAGGAGGACCCACCATTTTTAGCTAATTAAAATAGTTCAGGAAAGCATCAAACTCATGGTAAATCAATATAATTTGCAACAATGACAGGCAGATCAGATGACTGGCCAGAATAGAAAGAAAAGGTAAAGAATAATTAAAAGATTAATGAACAGAAAGGGGGAAAAAAAATGAAAGTGAGCAAACTAGAAGAGTAAGAAAGATGACAAGAATTTCTTTAGGTATATATGTAGATACAAGACATACAAAATCCAAAGAATTTTTTCTCCCCCTTCAATGTTTCTCCCTTCCCAAAGTGGTCGTGGAGGTGCCGATGTTGAATTGAGGGTGGACAAAGTCAGAAATCACATGACACCAGGTTATAATCCAACAGGTTTATTTGAAATCACAAGCTGTTGGAGCCTAGTCCCGTTGTCAGGTGAAGTGAGAGGGATGCACACAGCAGACAGAATTTATTGGCAGAGAGATCAAGGGCATGGAAATCAAAAGACCATACAAATAGTATGAGGGGAATGTCAAATACTAAGTCTTTGCAGGGGACCAAGGATGTTAGACAGTGAGAGTAGAGTTGCTGACTACTTCAAAGCACCATCCGCAATATCAATTTAAATACACCCCACATAAATTAGATACAAACCTGTGCAAAGATTTTCACAAGTCTGGTGTTGTGTGAAGGTCTGATCTGAAGGTACTCTCTCCACCATTGCTTGGCATATACAAGGAATAAGCGTTCCTTTTCTGCAGTCTTTTTACGCTCTAATGCTAGCTGCAAATTTAAAGTGAAATAAATTTTTAAAAATGTATTTTGGACAAAATGATGAGAGGAAGTTCTTACAAAGCACAGGTACCATGCTAGAATATGAAAAGGGGTGGGTGTCACCAAAGTCTGTTTCTACTTGGCAGATACTAAACCTGGCTGTATGGTAAGATCTTACAGAAAGGGATATTTTTACAGAATGTTTTCCCTTTTCTAAAGGCAATGCTGGAGTAAGACTTCAAGATGAGGAAATGTTTCTTGACACTGGTGCAGCTCCAGTGGCCTAATGGATAAGGCACTGGCCTCCTAAGCCAGGGGTTGTGGGTTCAAATCCCATCTGGGGTGTCTGACTCTTCCTTGTCTGTCCTTAATCTGCTTTGCCAACAACTGCTTATCTGCGTTCAGTTGATAGGGTGGGGTGTTCCCTGTCGCCTTACGCAGCTCTTTGGGCGGCACGGTGGCACAGTGGGGGCGGCACGGTGGCACAGTGGTTAGCACTGCTGTCTCACAGCGTCTGAGACCCGGGTTCAATTCCCGACTCAGGCGACTGACTGTGTGGAGTTTGCACGTTCTCCCTGTGTCTGCGTGGGTTTGCTCTGGTTTCCTCCCACAGTCCAAAGATGTGCGGGTCAGGTGAATTGGCCATGCTAAATTGCCTGTAGTGTTAGGCAAGGGGTAAATGTAGGGGTATGGGTGGGTTGCGCGTCGGTGTGGACTTGTTGGGCCAAAGGGCCTGTTTCCACACTGTAAGTAATCTAATCTAGATGCTGCAGACCTGATGAGCTTTTCCAGCAATTTCTGTTTTGTGGGCGGCACGGTGGCACAGTGGTTAGCACTGCTGCCTCACAGCGCCTGTAGACCCGGGTTCAATTCCCGACTCAGGCGACTGACTGTGTGGAGTTTGCACGTTCTCCCCGTGTCTGCATGGGTTTCCTCCGGGTGCTCCGGTTTCCTCCCACAGTCACAAAGATGTGCGGGTCAGGTGAATTGGCCAAGCTAAATTGCCCATAGTGTTAGGTAAGGGGTAAATGTAGGGGTATGGGTGGGTTGCGCTTCGGCGGGTCGGTGTGGACTTGTTGGGCCGAAGGGCCTGTTTCCACACTGTAAGTCTAATCTAAAAAAAACTGTTAATCCTCTAGTGTTCACCTAAAAAAAATTCATAATTTACAAGGGATATCTATCAAATACATGTCAACTCCCTGCAAAGTAATCCAATCAGATCCAGTCCTTTGTTTGGTCTCTGTAACCCAAGAATTTTATTCCTTTAAATGATTATTTTAGCTTCAAGGGCTGGGAGTTACAGGTCATGACTACACTTAACCAAAACCTTAAATCTGTGTTCTGATGCCAAGCAGTTTACTTTGACTAGTTGATAGAAGTACACAAGATTATGACAAACTTCAAATCAAATCTTCACTCAATCGCTTTTTCTCAAAAGGAGAACAAGTCCAGTCTTTCCAATCAAATCCTGTAATTTAATTCTATCTGTTCCTGGAAGTTCTTTTCTGTACCCTCTAAAGGATCTTGAGATTTGTCCTAAAGTGTGGCAACCAGAAGAGACAACACTCTAGTTGACATCAGCATTCCCTCTAATTTTCTTCACTGCCTGCCCAGGCCTCAAAAGGTCCTTGCAACGACTTCTGGAATTGGAAGTCAATGCCACAATCAACATGCAGATGCTAATCACTATGCATGGATTATGTAGTTCAGAGGAAATGTTGGTCGATACCTAGCCAGAGCTTTATGTAGGTTTAGCATAACTTTCCCTATGGCCTTACTCATTACCTCTATATCAAAACCAAGGTCTCAGCTACTTTGCTAAATGCTCCTTCATATGTCCTTGGATCTTGAAAGATCAATGCACATGTATTCCCAGGTCCTCCTTTTCCTCCACACTTTGGAATTGTGCCATTAAAATCTATACTGTCCCTCTTTATCCATCCTTTCAAATTACATCACCTCACATGCCCATCTGCCACTTGGCTGCCCATTCTGCTGACTTACCTACATCCAGTCACAGGTAATTCATTTCATTCTCACTGTTCACTACTCCACAAATTTGTTAACATTGGCCAATATTGAAATTTTACACTATATTCCAAAATGCAAATCATTTATATACAGTAAGAAAGCGGTGTTCCTAGCAGCGACCTGTGGGGAATATCACTGACTATCCTCCACCTTGGAAAAAACATCCAGCTACCATGACTTGCTGCTTTTTATCATTGACTTAATTTTCTTTTTAATCCAATTGCACACACAGAGCTCCTTCTATTCCATGAATATTGTTAATTAATTAACGGAAGCTTGCTTCATACCTTGTTAAGCACTTTCTTAAAATCCATCCAAGCAACATTTAACATATCTTCATCCCTACATTATCAAATAACCAGGGGAAGGTCAAGCACGATCTGCCTTTTACATATCCGAACTGGCTCTCCTAAATTAACTTGAGCCTCTTTGAATGTCTGTTGATTCTTTTCCAAAACTTTTCCTACTGCTGATGTTAGACTAACTGTTCCGTAATTCGTATGATTCACCTTGTACTTTTTATTTTGAAAAAGATAGTCATGTTTGCCACTTTCCAGTACTTTGGGACCTCCAACAAATCTATGGAAGCTTAAAAAATTCTCTCAACCCTGGATGCAAGCTATCTGGGCCAACAAATCTAAGCATCACCAGCACTCCAGTAGCTTATTCCTCTCAAAGCTCATCAAAATCATTTTCGCTGCTATTTCAATTTCTATTGATACTTTCTCAGATTCCTCCTCATGATGCCAAATAGGTAGTAGTGATAGACCAAATAGAGTGCAAGATATGTCGGGTGCTAGGTAAGTAAGATGCCAGCTAGGAAAGGGGTGGGTTTCAGAGGTAGGAAACCAGATGAGCATGGCTAGGGTGCCAAACAGGTAGAGGCTAAGGTGCCGAATGAGTAAAATGCTGAGTGGATAGGGTGCTAGGTGGCAAGTTGACAAGGCAAGTGACGCAGTGATTGGGAATACTCAGGGCCAGCGTGGGTAGGTGTTGAGACTAGGGGGCTTGCATTCGGGTCAGGGTCTGGGGTCAGGATAGTACTCAGGATCTGGGGAGGTGCAGTTGAGGACATAGAAAGTAAATATAGGATCTAATGAATGGTTACTCAGAAATTCGACTAAGTGTTTAATAGTCTAACTTGTCCTAAGCAATTATGTTATGTAATTTCGCTGGAATCCTCTGATGTATCTGAATAAAAATGGAGACTGTCATAGGGTTGCAAGCAGTCAATTTCCACAGCAGAAAACACGACTTCCTGTGTAATTCCTTCAGTGTGCTATCATGGGGATTCCATAGGGTCCCCATGTGCATCCCCTATCTACATTGGCATAACTGTTCAAGCATGTATCTCCTTCTTCATCCAAAGGACTATGTGCTTGATTACCCTTTCACCCTAGTTGGAATGTACCTAGTTTATATCTGAAGCATCTCTTTATTAACTACCACTAATTTTCTTGCAATTTTTCCTCAGTCTGGTGTATTCTGACAAGTGCTGACAAACCTATCTCAACAGTCACTGCATCAGAGGTCAGATCAGTTTTACTTAGTGTGAACCTAAGGAAAGCGATGGGATCAGATGGAGTACCAGGCCGTGCACTCAGGTCATGCGCAGATCAACTGGCAGAGATCTTCTTGGACATCTTCAACCTCTGCCTGCAGCAGGCCCCTGTCCCTGCCTGTTTCAAGAGAGCCAACATCATCCCTGTGCCTAAAAAGGCTCATGCAATATGTCTCAATGACTACTGCCCAGTGGCCCTAACTTTGGTGATCATGAAGTGCTTTGAAAGGCTGGTCATGGCATTAATCAACTCCAGCCTCCCCGTTACTCTTGACCCACTCCAATTTGCCTATCGGACCAACAGATCCACGTCAGATGCAATATCACTTGCCCTTCACTCCTGCCTAGAACATCTTGACACCAAGAACAGCTACTCAAGAATTCTATGCATTGACTACAGTTCAGCCTTCAACACTATTATCCCCTCGAGACCGATTACTAAACTTAGTGATGTCAGACTAAGGCCCACTCTGGGCTACTGGATCCTCAGTTTCCTGATCCACAGGCCACAATCAGTGAAGATTGGGGACACTATTTCATCCACACTAACACTCAACACTGGAGCCCCCCAGGGGTGCGTACTCAGCCTCTACGGTAACTCACTGCATACCCATGACTGCATCACTAAATACCAGACTAATGCCATTTACAAGTTCGCTGATGATACCACCATAGTTGCTCAAATCTCAGATGGTGAGGAAACAGACTTCAGACGGGAGGTGGAAGACCTGGAAAAATGGTGCTCTCGATACCGGCAAAACCAAGGGATTAGTTATTGACTTTTGGCAGGATGTTACTCATGCCCCCCCTACACATTAACAGCACAGAGGTGGAATGAGTGGAGAGTGTCAAGCTCCTGGGAGTGGTCATCCACAACAAGCTTTCTTGGACTCATGTGGATGCACTGGTTACAAAGTCCCAACAATGCCTCTTCTTCCTCAGGAAGCTGAGGAAATTTGGCATGACGGCGAATACCCTTGTCAACTTTTATAGATGTGCCATCAAGAGCCTTCTGTCTGGATGTATCACTACCTGGTATGGCAACTGTGCCATTCAAGATCAGAGATGGTTACAGAGAGTGGTGAACTTGGCCCGGACAATCACAAAGGCCAACCTCCCATCTACAGAATCCATCTACCAGACCCACTGTCAAGGAAAGGCTGCCAGCCTTCTCAAATGGCAAAGTTTTTCTACAATCTCTATCACTGGGGAAAAGGTACAGAAGCCTGAACACATGCACCAGCCAGTTTTGAAACAGTTTCTAATGTACTGTTGTTAGGATACTGAATGGACTCTCAAACTCTTAACAATCGCCCCTACCTGTGTTTTTGTTTTGCCACTGTTTACCTATTATTTACTTATCTATGCTACTTAACTCTGATCTGCCTGCATTGCTCATAAGACAAAGCTTTTCACTGTGCCTTGGCACATGTGACAATAAATTCAATTCAATTCAAATTCATGTTGTAATCCAGAACTTTGTAAAAGATCCAGAGAGACCCATTCAACAAAATAAATCCATATTCAAATGTATTAGTTAAATGTATTAGCTAAAAGTATTAGTAATGGCAGTCATGAAATCACCTAACTGTTGTTAAAAACTGACCAGCTTAATTAATGCGTTGGAATAGATAGGTAGATGGAATGCACTGTGGCCAAAGTGGAGGATCAGGAAAGAGGACTGGATATTTACAACATAGAAAATTAGAGACGTCAGTATTTTCTAAAAGGAAGGCATTAAGTCAGAAATTCTAGGATTTGATGCAACCATCATGAAAGAATGGCAACAGATACCCAAGTCAAAATGAAGTGTAGTCAAGAGGAAAACCGGAAGGGGATAGCTTTGTCCTACATGTTCCTGTCCCTTGAAATGCACCGTAGCCATGGTGGGGAGTCAGGAAGAGGATCAGATTATGGATAGCACAGTGGTTAGCACTTCTGCCTCACAGTGCTAGGGACCCGGGTTAGATTCCAATCTTGGTTGACAGGAGCAGCATCAGGCATACCTAAAAATGAAGTGTCAACCTGGTGAAGCTACCAAACAGGACTATTTGTGTACCAAATGGCATAAACAGCAAGTGATAGACAGAGCTAAGCAATCCCACAACCAACGGATCAGATCGAAGCTCTGCAGTCCTTCCACATCCAGTTGTGAATGGTGGTGGACAATTAAACAACTCACTGGAGGAAGCGGCTCCACAAATACCCCCATCCTCAATGATGGAGGAGCCCAGCACATCAGTGCAAAAGATAAGGCTGATGCACTCACAACAATGTTCAGTCAGAAGTGGCAAGTGGATGATCCATCTCTGGCTCCTCCAGTTGCCCGCAGCATTCCAGATACCACTCTCCAGCCAATTCGATTCACTCCATGTGATATCAAGGAATGGCTGGAGGCACTGGATACTGCAAAGGCAATCGGTCCTTATAATATTGCAGCAATGTACTGAAGACGTGCTCTAGAACTTGCTGCTCCTCTAGCCAAGTTCACCCAGTACAGTGACAATCCCGATCTGGCCAATTACCACCTAATCAGTCCGCTCTCTATCATCAGTAAAGTGAAGGAAAGCATCATCAGCAGAGCTATCAAGCAACACCTGCTCTCAAGCACCACAATCTCGACCCTGCTCTACAACAACCCTGCTCGGTGACGCCCAGTTTAGGTTTTGCCAGGGTCACTCAGCTCCTGATCTCATTACAGCCTTGGTTCAAACATGTACAAAAGAGCTGAATTCCAGAGATGAGATGAGAGTGACAGCTCTTGAGATCAAGGCTGCAGGTGATCACGTATGGCATCAAGGAGCCCTGGCAAAACTGGAATCAATGGGTATCAGGGGGTAAATACTCCGCTGGTTAGAGTCAAACCTGGCACAAAGGAAAATGTTTGTAGTTGTGGAGGGTCAGTCATCTCAGCTTCAGGACATCTCTGCAGGAGTCCCACAGAGTAGTGTCCTAGGCCCAACAATCTTCAGCTGCTTCATCATTGACCTTCCCTCTGTCATAAGGTCATAAGTGGGGATGTTCACTAATGACTATACAGTGATCAGCACCATTCGCAACTCCTCAGATACTGAAGCAGTCCGTTCTCAAATGCAATAAGATCTGGACAATATCCAGGCTTGGGCCGACAAGTGGCAAGTAACAATCGCACCACATAATGACCATCACCAATAAGAGACACTGTAACCACCGCCCCTTAACATTCAACAGTATTACCATCACTGAATTCCCCCCGTCAAAATCCTTGGGGTTACCATCGACCAGAAACTCGACAGGAGCAGGTCAGAGACTAGGGATATAGTGGCGAGCAACTTACCTTCTCACACCCTAAAGTCTATCCACGATCTACAAGGCACAAGTCAGAAGTGTGATGGAATACTTCCCACTTGCCTGAATGGATGCAGCTCCAACAACACTCAAGAAGCTTGACACCATCCAGGACAAAGCAACCCACTTGACTGGCACCACATCTACCCTCCATCACCAGCACTCAGTAGCAGCAATGTACTTTGTACAAGATGCAGTGCAAAAATCACCAAAGATCCTTAGACAGCACCTTCCAAACCCAAGACCACTTCCATCTAGAAGGACAAGAGCAGCAGGTACTTGGGAACACCACCCTGCAAGTACCCCTCCAAGCCACTCACCACCCTGACTTGGAAATATACTGCCATTCCTTCACAATTGTTGGGTCAAAATCTTGGAATTCCTTCGCTGCTGCCATTGTGGGCCAACCCACAGCAAGTGGACTGCAGCGATTCAAGCAGGCAGCTCACCACCATCTTCTCAATAGAGATTGGCTATCAATTCTGGCCAGCCAGCGACACCAAAGTCCCACGAATCAATTTTTTAAAAAAAGTCCATGTGGAGTTTGCACTTTCTTTCTATGTCTGTGTCGGTTTCTGCCACTGCTCTGCTTATATTCCCACAGTCCAACATGTGCAGGTTAGATGGATTGGTCATGCTAAATTCCCCCCTCATGTGTCCAGGGATCTGCAGGTTGGGTAGATTAGACATGCAAGATTATGGGGATTTGGCAGGGGCAGGGCTAAGTGGGTCTGGATGGGATGTTCTTCAGAGTGTTGGTGCAGGTTCAATGGGTCAGAAGGCCTCGTTCTGCACTGTTGGCATTTTACTAGTCTATGTTTCCAAGTTTACTATAGGAAGGAGATCAGTCAAAATTAGCACTTTGATTAGTTCAGCAAATAGTACTAATGTTAGAGTTGAGAAATGGGTGAAGTCAGCCTCCCTCTCTCTCTCACATAATGGAGAAAGAAGTCTATGCAATTCTGAGACAGCAAGAACCACAGTCTTGGTTTTTAATCTGCGAGGAGCCTGAGATATTCCAAGTGAAGCTATGAATCTATGGGGCCATGAACATTGAGTTCAGACTAATTGAAATGGAGTGGCCTGTTTTGCTGCTTGATGTGAGGAATGACAAGAAATAGAGGTAATTCACTAGAAAATTGCAGTCTATTCAATCACATGAAATACAAACCAATTTGTGGTTTACTATCAGCTGGGTTCATGAGAAAGCTACTGACTCCACCTTCAGGAAAAATGGGAAAACATACAAGGTAACATGCCCCAGATTGCAATATCAAGTATATGTGACAATTGATTCATTGTCATGTCTTAGTCACGTAGTATATTTGGTAATAAGAAGTTGCTTACTACATCCTAGAGAACAATGATTTCCAGGGTTCACTATGGATCTGTGTGATTGTACATCACTGGAGAAATGAACTGACCACATAAAAAGGCATGGATAAAGTCAGAAAGAAAACTGAATTCACAGTTTGAACTTAAAGATAATCATAACCAGGAGTTATGGTAGGTACCTGACAAGGTTGAGAAGCTATTTTATATTTCACCCTAAATGAGTATATTTATCAGCTATTATGGGAGTGACGTTGAGTGAAATAAAAACCTATTGTAGCTATGTGAATTTTTAAATAACTGGAAATGATTTGGAGACTCTGGTGTTGGACTGGGGTGTACAAAGTTAAAAATTACAATGCCAGGCTATAGTCCCACAGGTTTATTTGGAAGCACCAGCTTTAAGAGGGCTGCTCCTTCATCAGGTGGTTCGCTATATCAGGTGCACCACAACCACCTGAAGGAGTAGCACTCCGAAAGCTAGCGCTTCCAAATAAACCTGTTGGACTATAACCTGGCCTTGTGCGATTTTTAACCTTGGAAAGTGGAAACATCTGTTTGACCAAGTTAAGTAGAACCAAGAACAGCATTTTCAGTTGGGACAAGTGATGCTTGTACTCAGGTGGAACTAGAAGTGGGATATCAAAAGAGAACTAACGTCTCTGGCTGGGTGTATGGGTCTTGTATAGAGGTCTCATCGTCCTTCAACAAAGCGATTTGTCTAAAACAATGAACAGTTTAGGACAATACCAACAACTTCCTAACTGCTCATTTAAAAAAAACAAAAAATCACATGGGATTCAGGGAAAGCTTGCCAATTGGATACAAAATTGGCTTCACGATAGGAGACAGAGGGTGGTGGTGGAGGCCTGTGACCAGCAGTGTTCTGCAAGGATCAGTGCTGGGTCCACTGTGGTTTGTCATTTATATAAATAATTTGGATGAGAATTTAATGAAGCATGGTTAGCAAGTTTACAAATGACACCAAAATTGGTGAAGAAGGTTATCTAAGATTACAAAAGGATCTTGTTCAATTGGGTCAAATGGGCTGAAGAGTTGCAGATGGACTTTAATTTAGATAAATGTCGGTATTGCATTTTGGTAAAATGAACAAGGGCATGACTCTTACAGTTAATGGTAAGGGGATAAGTCAAGGTGTCTAACAGAGACCTGGTGGTTCAAGTACACAGTTCTTTGAAAGTTGCACCACAGGCAGACAAAAGGCATTTAGCACGTTTCTCTTCATTACTCAGACCATTGGTTACAGGAGTGGGGAGGTTCAGGTTGTACAGGATGTTGGTGAGGCCACTTTTGGAGTACAGTGTCCAGTTCTGGTCACCCTGCTCTGGGAAGGATATGCCAACCAGATATCCCTACCCAATCTAGTCCCACCTACCAGCACCTGGCCCATATCCCTCCAAACCCTTCCTATTCATATACCCATCCAAATGCCTCATAAATGTTGCAATTGTACCAGCCTCCACCATATCCTCTGGCAGCTCATTCCATGCATGTATCACCCTCTGCGTGAAAAAGTTGGCCCTTAGGTCTCTTTTATATCTTTCCCTTCTCACCCTAAATCTATGCCCTCTAGTTCTGGACTCCCTGACCCCAGGGAAAAGACTTTGTCTATTTATCCTATCCATGCCCCTCATAATTTTGTAAACTTCTATCAGATCACCCCTCAGCCTCTGACGCTCCAAGGATAACAGCTCCAGCCTGTTCAGCCTATCCCTGTAGCTCAGATCCTCCAACCCTGGCAACATCCTTGTAAATCTCTTCTGAAGCCTTTCAAGTTTCACAACATCTTTCTGATAGGAAGGAGACCAGAATTGCACGCAATATTCCAACAGTGGCCTAACCAATGTCCTGTACAGCCGCAGCATGACCTCCCAACTCCTGTACTCAATACTCTGACCAATAAAGGAAAGCATACCAAACGCCTTCTTCACTATCCTATCTATCTGCAACTCCACTTTCAAGGATCTATGAACCTGCACTCCAAGGTCTCTTTGTTCAGCAACACTCCCGAGGACCTTACCATTAAGTGTATAAGCCCTGCTAAGGTTTGCTTTCCCAAAATGCAGCACCTCGCATTTATCTGAATTAAACTGCATCTGCCACTTCTCAGCCCATTGGCCCATCTGGTCAAGATCCTGTTGTAATTTAAGGTAATCCTCTTCGTTGTCCATTACACCTCCAATTTTGGTGTCATCTGCAAACTTACTAACTGTACCTCTTATGCTCGCATCCAAATCATTTATGTAAATGACAAAAAGTAGAGAGCCCAGCACCGATCCTTGTGGCACTCCATTGGTCACAGGCCTCCAGTCTGAAAAACAACCCTCCACCACCACCCTCTGTCTTCTACCTTTGAGCCAGTTCTTTATCCAAATGGTTAGTTCTCCCTGTATTTCATGAGATCTAACCTTGCTAAACAGTCTCCCATGGGGAACCTTGTCAAACGCCTTACTGAAGTCCATATAGATCTCATCAATCTTCTTTGTAACTTCATCAAAAAACTCAATCAAGTTTGTGAGACATGATTTCCCGTGCACAAAGCCATGTTGACTATCCTGAATCAGTCCTTGCCTTTCCAAATACATGTACATCCTGTCCCTCAGGATTCCCTCCAACAACTTGCCCACCACTGAGGTCAGGTTCACTGGTCTATAGTTCCTTGGCTTGTCCTTACCACCCTTCTTAAACAGTGGCACGTTTGCCAACCTCCAGTCTACTGGCACCTCACCTGTGACTATCGATGATACAAATATCTCAGCAAGAGGCCCAGCAATCGCTTCTCTAGCTTCCCACAGAGTTCTCGGGTACACCTGATCAGGTCCTGGGGATTTATCCACCTTTAACCGTTTCAAGACATTTAGCACTTCCTCCTCTGTAATCTGGACATTTTGCAAGATGTCACCATCTATTTCCCTACAGTCTATATCTTCCATATCCTTTTCCACAGTAAATACTGATGCAAAATATTCATTTAGTATCTCCCCCATTTTCTGTGGCTCCACACAAAGGCCACCTTGCTGATCCTTGAGGGGCTCTATTCTCTCCCTAGTTACCCTTTTGTCCTTAATATATTTGTAAAACCTCTTTGGATTCTCCTTAATTCTATTTGCCAAAGCTAACTCATGTCCCCGTTTTTCCCTCCTGATTTCCCTCTTAAGTATACTTTCTTTATACTCTAAGGATTCACTCGATCTATCCTGTCTGTACCTGACATATGCTTCCTTTTTTCTCTTAACCAAACCCTCAATTTCTTTAGTCATCCAGCATTCCCTATAGTTAACAGCCTTCCCTGTCACCCTGACAGGAATATACTTTCTCTGGATTCTTGTTATCTCATTTCTGAAGGCATCCCATTTTCCAGCCATCCCTTTACCTGCAAACATCTGCCTCCAATCAGCTTTTGAAAGTTCTTACCTAATACCGTCAAAATTGGCCTTTCTCCAATTTAGAACTTCAACTTTTAGATCTGGTCTATCCTTTTCCATCACTAATTTAAAACTAATAGAATTATGGTCACTGGCCCCAAAGTGCTCTCCCACTGACACCTCAGTCACCTGCCCTGCCTTATTTCCCAAGAGTCAAGTTTTGCACCTTCTCTAGCAGGTACATCCACATACTGAATCAGAAAATTGTATTGTACACACTTAAGAAATTCCTCTCCATCTAAACCTTTAACACTATGGCAGTCCCAGTTGATGTTTGGAAAGTTAAAATCCCCTACCATAACCATCCTATTATTCTTACAGATAGATGGAGCCTCGGAAGTTAAGCTTATAGAAGTTAGTAAAATCTGAGGTGCATAAATAAACAGCAAAGGTCTTATCTCTAGGGGGCATTTTTAATAGTGAGAGACCCCTTTAAAATTTGGGGGCAACTTTTCCCACACAGTGGTTCCTATGTGGAATGGACAACTAGAGGAAGTGGTAGATGCAGGTACAATTACAACATTGAAGAGACATTTGGACAACTAGAGGAAGTGGTAGATGCAGGTACAATTACAACATTGAAGAGACATTTGGATAGGCACATGGATAGGAAAAGTTTAGAGGGATATGGGCCAAATGCTTTCAAGTGGGACTAACTTAGTTTGGGAAACTTGGTCAGCATGGACGATTTGGACTGGAGGGTCTATTTTCTGTGCAATATGCCTCTGTGAAATATAGTTAGTAGGAATGTACAGAAATGGACATTGGTTTAATTCAACATGAATGGTATTGGAAATGATTTTCTCTCATAATAATCAGAATTCACTGGTCTCTGTCTGTCAGTACAAAAAGAAAAACTGCCTCCATGACAATAAACTTGACATACTATACCTGAGTATTTACTATTTCTTGGTTTAATGGTTGCACCAGCCGGGGATATATTTCAAGTTTTATATTCAAAATTCCAACTGGAACTTTAGACTCTGTGCCTGAAAGTAGAAGAATTTGAGCAAATGTTCAGTGTCAAAGTGAATTCAAAATAATAGCCCCTTTCTAAAAAATATTACAATAAAAAAATGAAATTGCTAGAAACACATAGCACGTTAGCCAGTGTGTGTAAATACAACAACAGCTTTTAACTTTTGAGTCATGCTAATTAATAAATCATTAAAAGACATTTGTGTTGCAGATGTTTTGTCCCCTATCTAGGTGACATCCTCAGTGCTTGGGAGCTTCCTGTGAAGCACTTCTATGATGTTTCCTCCAGCATTTATAGTGATTTATATCTGCAGCTTCCGGTTGTCAGTTCCAGCTGTCCGCTGCAGTGGCCAGTATATTGGGTTCAGGTCGATGTGCTTATTGATTGAATCTGTGGATGAATGCCATGCCTCTAGGAATTCCCTGGCTGCTCTCGGTTTGGCTTGTCCTATAATAGTAGTGTTGTCCCAGTCGAATTCATGTTGCTTGTCATCTGAGTGTGTGGCTACTAAGGATAGCTGGTCGTGTCGTTTCGTGGCTAGTTGGTGTCCATGGGTACGGACCGTTAGCTGTCTTCCTGTTTGTCCTATGTAGTGTTTTGTGCAGCCCTTGCATGGGATTTTGTACATTACATTGGTTTTGCTCATGCTGGGTATAGGGTCCTTCATCCTGGTGAGTTGTTGTCGGAGAGTGGCTGGTTTGTGTGCTGTTATGAGTTACATGCAAGTAAATTTTAGGCTGACTAACCTGTGTTATAATTTATTTGCTACTCACCATTTTTTTTTTGTAGATATTTTTATTGAAATTTAACATTTTTGCAAATTTACAAAAATAAACAAAACTCTCAAATACAAACATTGATGTACAATTAAATCATATATACAATAGTCATAATTTAACAAAGAAAAGAGAAAGAAAGAAAACAAAAAAAGAAAAAAAAAGAAACGAAAAAAGAAAGAAAAAAAAACTCAACTTTCTACTAATCTAACCTATAACTAACCAGAGTGTACACCTAAGTCTCTTACATGCTCGGAATGTATAAACATCAAATATAATAAAACCCGTATTCGCGCAGGATTCCTCTCCCAAGGGGCCCCGGAGCAGCCCGGTCTGAAATCTTCACTAAATAAAAGCCCTTGTTAGGATAGCCGAAATATCTGCATTTATATAATTCAAAAAGGGCTGCCATATTTTATAAAATAATTCAGTCTTTCGGTGCACCATATTTGTGAGGAAGTCAAGGGGGATATATTCCATAATTAATCTGTGCCAATTTGAAAGTCCAGGGGGGCCCTCAGCCACCCAGTTCACCAAAATATTTTTCCTTGCACAGAAAGAGAGAATAGAAAATAGTCTCTTCCCATGCATATCCAGAGATGAGAGGTTCGAAAAGCCCAAAAGGAGAGATACAGGGTCCACCCTAATTTCCGTTCCTAAAATTTCTGTCAGGGTATTTGCCACTTTAGTCCAGTATCTGCGGATTTTCTGACAAGTCCACAGACAATGTACAAGAGTACCCACCTCTATTTTGCATTTAGGACACATTGGAGATGCTCCTGCCTTAAATTTTGCCAGTCGAGCCGGAGCTATATGGGCCCTATGAAGTATCTTTAGTTGGATAGCCTGAGTTCTGTTACAGATAGCAATTCTTCTAGCATTTTCCCAAATGTCATTCCACATATCCTCAGAGATTTCTAGCCCCAAGTCCTGCTCCCATGTTTTAAGCAGGTCATCCATGTCTCCTGAGACTCCATCATGTAGCAAATGGTATATAGTACTAACGGAGGATGCTCCCGCTGGTCGTAAGACATTACGTTCTCTATCTATTAATGTAGTCTTCCTCTGTATATAATCTCGAACTTGGAAGTATCGAAAGAGATCCCCATTAGGTATTCCGAATTTCAGACGCAGCTGCTCAAAGGACATCAGGATCCCATCTTTAAATAGGTCCCCTAAGCATGAGATGCCCCTGGATCTCCAGAGTTTAAAGGTGGCATCTGTAATCCCCGGTTGGAATCCCCATGCGCCTACTATTGGTGCATGGGGGGATGTTTTATGTGAGTTACCCTCATTTTGCCGCATTATATTCCAGGCCTTAATTGTGTTTAATATTATGGGATTTTTACAGTGGTCTGTAATGATTTTCCTCTTATCTGAAAATAAAAGGTTAATAAGTGGGTATTTTACTTGGGAGGCTTCGATATCCAGCCAAATTGATTGTGGATCAGATGAAACCCAATCAGCTATGTAACTTAGTAGGGAGCTTAACTGATATTTCCTAAAGTCTGGGAAGTCCAGTCCTCCCCTTGCCTGTGGAAGCTGTAGCTTCTTCAGCTTAATAAGGGGCTGTCTATGGTTCCAAATAAAGGAGCCCAACCAGCCATATAATTTACGTAGGGCTAGCCTTGGCAGCATCAGCAGGAGCATTCTCATAGGATATAAGAGACGGGGCAGAACATTCATTTTAATTAATGCTATTCTCCCTAGCCAGGAAATCGGAAGGTCTCTCCATCTCTGGAGGTCCTGCCTTATCCTTTCCATTAATTGTACAAAATTAGCCCTATACAGCTGATCAAATACTGGCGTGATAAAAATACCTAAATATAAGAAGCCCTCCAGGGACCAACGGAAGGGAAAAGGGGATCCGTCCATTAAGTGGGGTATCATAGCCAGACCACCCATTGGCATGGCTTCCGATTTTGAAAAATTAATTTTATAGCCTGAGAATGCACTAAATGTATTAATAACTTGAATTAGACGAGGCACTGACATTAAAGGATTACTGAGGAATAAGAGAACGTCATCTGCATAGAGGGTAATTTTGTGTTTACCTGTACCAATCCTCGGGGCCGTTATATTAGGATCAGTCCGGATGGCTTCTGCTAATGGTTCGATTATCAGTGTAAACAACAATGGTGAGAGAGGACATCCTTGACGGCAGCCCCTACCCACACTGAAGCCATCCGATCTTAACCCATTAGTAATAACAGCTGCTTTGGGGTCATTATACAATGTTGAAACCCATTTGGTAAACACCTGTCCAACGCCAAACCTTTCCAATGTGTAAAATAAATATGACCATTCAACCCTATCAAATGCCTTTTCCGCATCCAATGAAATTACTACTCCTGGTATCTTTCCCTGATGACAGGCTTGGATCATATTCAAGACCCTTCTGATATTATTGGATGATCTGCGGCCCTTAATAAATCCCGTCTGGTCCTCCTTTATAATATATGGCAGTACCCTTTCTAGTCTTAGTGCTAACATTTTTGAGAGAATTTTAAAGTCTACATTTAGTAAGGATATTGGTCTGTAAGATGCACAATCTTCTGGGTCTTTTCCTTTTTTGAGGATAAGAGAAATATTTGCTTCTTTCAGCGTGGGCGGGAGACAGACCTGACTATGCGCAAAATTATACATATCCATAAGTGGGTCAACCAATATTCCTGTAAATTCTTTATAGAATTCAGCTTGAAAACCATCCGGGCCCGGTGCTTTTCCGCTCTGAAGTTGCCTAATTGCCTCAAGTATTTCTTGGACTGTTAAAGGGGTATTTAGGGCCGACACCTGTTCCGGAGTCAGGCCCGGGAAGGTCAAATTTTTAAAAAATGACTGCATCCTCCTAATCCTATCTTCACAATCCTGCGATCTATATAGTTCAGAATAAAATTCTTTAAAGGTCGCATTGATCTTTTTATGATCATGAGTCAGGGTACCTGTACTTTCCTTGATGGTCGGAATAGTTTGAGGGGCTTTCTTTTTCTTTGCAAGAAATGCTAAGTATCTACCCGGTTTGTCGCCATATTCATATAATCTTTGTTTCGCAAATAATATTTCCCTTTTAGCCGTTTGAGTAAGCGCGGTGTTTAAAGCTGTCCTAAGAGCTGTAATCCTCTGCAATTTTGTGATAGAAGGTCTATCAGCGTATGCTGTTTCGGCTGCTTTTAGGCGAGCTTCGAGCAGACGCTGTTGCTCTCCCTTCATTTTCCTCTGGGTCGCTGAATAGGAGATGATCAAACCTCGTGCATAAGCTTTGATGGTCTCCCACATCATTGACGGATTGCTAGCCGTACCAGTATTAATTTCTAAAAAAGTTTTAAGTTCTTGGGAGAAGTACTTTAAAAATTTGCTATCTTTTATCAGGAAGGGGTCCATACGCCAATGCCGAGCAAATGTCCCATTGTTCTTTACCTTAGTTTCCATGTATACAGCGGCATGGTCAGAGATTGCTATAGTACCTATTTTACAGGTTGCTATAGAGTTTAGAAAAATCGATGGGGCAAAAAACATATCAATTCTTGTGTGACATTTATGTGGATTAGAGTAGAAAGAAAAATCTCTACCCTGTGGATGGAGACATCTCCATACATCTACCAATCCTAATTCTTTATTCAGGTCCGCCAGTTGTCTAGATCTGGGAGATACTCCAGCTGCACTCTTGGGAATCCTGTCTATTTCCGGATCCATAATACAATTAAAGTCTCCCCCTATAATTGTATGACGGGCACCAAAGGCCATCAGTTTTGAAAAAGCTTCCATTATGAATTTAAAGGGGTGTGCCGGGGGGCAGTACACATTTAAGATCCCATATTCCTCTCCATTTATGAGGGCTTTAATCAAAATATATCGTCCAGATTCGTCTTTTATCTGATTTAGAATTTTCAAAGGGAAGTTCTTCCGGACAAGGATAACGACTCCCCTGCTTTTTGAATTAAAAGAGGAAAAAAAGGCCGGATCAAATCCGCCCTGTCGTAATTTTAAGTGTTCTTTATCCGACAGGTGTGTCTCCTGTAGGAGAGCTATATCAACTCTCTCCTTCTTAAGATTTGATAATATTTTCTTCCTTTTAACTGGCGAATTACTCCCCCTGACATTCCAGGTGCACCACTTAACCGACTGTTCAGCCATAATCATCTGGACAGATCCGAGACCCCTCGGGAGGGGAAACCCTATCTAGAACATCCCGAGCATGGAGCATACAAGATTTACAAAAGTAAAGACTCTCTGATACACTCAAAACAATATAACAAAAAACTCTTTCTAAGTATAAAAAATATAAAACATTCCGAATTGGAGATTTTCTCCCTTGTTCCCAGGGAGCGTCACTTCCTCTCCCACAGTCTATCTTACCCTCTTCCAACCAGTGCCCCACCCTTGACCCAGGTGTTCCTCAATAAAATGAGGAGAATTCAAATATAATATAAAGCTAGAGTTAACAGTGAGCACCCCACCCCCACCCACACCCACATCTAAATATATTTGGGAATATTAATACCATATATAACTATAAGATTACAATCTCAACATGTAATACTTAAATATAATACCACAAAATAACAGGGGAAAGAAAAACAACCCCGCTCCTAAAAACAGAAGTAAAATAGAATAAGGTAACCACCTCTCCCCATCAACATTAACCAAACGCCCCAACATATATATATATATATACACATACACACATAGGGGGAAAGATAAGAAAAGATGAAGGGATGTAAACCAAAATAATGGGAAAGGCAGACCAGCGTCCACAATCTCTTACAGTTTATTTAAGAGAGTCCAAGAATTCCTTAGCCTTCTCCGGTGATCCGAAGTTATATATGGATCCTTCGTGGCTAAGGCGTAGCGTCGCTGGATATCGTAAGGAGTACTGGATATTTAAGTCCCTTAAACGTTTCTTCGCCTCATCGAATGCCTTCCTCTTTCGGACCAAAGCTGGGGAGAAGTCCTGGAACAGCATGATCCTGGATCCTTTGTGGGTCATAGCTTGGGGATCTTTTCCCAGATTTCTTGAGGCTTCCAGGAGCATCTGCCTCTCCCTATAGCTCTGCAGCTGGAACAGGACCGGGCGTGGGCGCTGGGTTGAGCCGGGCCCACGTACTGTGACCCGGTAGGCCCATTCTACCCTTACCTGGCCTGATCCATTATGCAGATTTAAAAGTTGTGGCAGCCAATGCTCTAAGAATGCTGTTAGCTGACCTCCCTCTTCCTGCTCAGGCAGGCCCAACAACCGAATATTTTTTCTACGACATCGATTTTCGAGGTCATCAATGTGGTTTTCTAGGTTCTGGACTCGATTCTCGAGAAAACGGATGTGGTCGGCTGTTGATTTTATCCCAGTCTCTGAGGCTGCGGCCTTCGACTCCACCTCTCTGACTCGGCACTCCAATTCCTGAATGTCTCTGCCCTGCTTCTGCAGCTCGGCTGATAGTGCTTCTCTGCTCTGCCGAGACTCATCGATAAAAGCATCAATCTTCGCCTCCCACCCGGCAAACATCTCCTCAAAGCTCATCTTCATTGGTAAATCTCCTGAAGCAGCTGAAGACACCTTTGTTGCAGCTGAAGAGGGAGAGGGTGGGGGAGGGGTCCCTGCTTTCTTAGAGCCGCCTGTTCCCTTCCCTTTACTCATTTTCCAGCTAGTATTAGACTATTTAAATGTACTAATAGGTAACTATTTAAGGTTAACAACTATTATAAATGGTTTAGTGAGTGTGGTGGGGGTGGATAGCCCACTTTTCCCAAGTTTTGGGTAGAGCACTGTGGACTCAGTCTTGCTGGGTCGCCGCCATCTTGGATCCCCCTGTCGCTACTCACCATTTTTAACCAAACCAGAAAGTCAGTGCTCCTTTCAACACTGTGTGTTTTAGAGTAAGATTGAGCTAGGAGACAAAATTCTAACGTAAATGGTGGTTGTTACCATGGAGGTTTAGAGAACTAGGACCTTTGCAGTAGGAGTGTAAAATTGATTTTATGACCTTCTTGTTTAGACCTGAAAAATATATGATGTGTAAATGTATCAAGAATGCTTGTTCTGTTTGTATGAAAATCAGTCCCCTATGTTTTCTTGATAATTATAATTTCCTGAATGAAAGATTTACAAGAATGTTGCCAGGGTTGGAGAGTTTGAGCTATAGAGAGAGGCTGAATAGGCTGGGGGTATTTTCCCTGGATCGTTGGTGGTTAAGGGGTGACCTTCTGGGGTTTATAAAACCATGAGGGGCAAAGGAAGGGTGAATAGACAAGGTCTTCTCCCCAGGGTAGAGGAGTCCAAAATTGGAGGGCAAAGGTTTAAGGAGAGAGAGGGGAAAGATACCAAAGGGACCTAAGGAGCAACTTTTTCACGCGGAGGGTGGTGTGTGTACTTGGAATGAGCTGCCAGAGGACATGGTGGAGGCTGGTACAATTACAACATTTTAAAGGCATCAGCATGGGTGTATGAACAGGAAAGGATTAGAGATATATGGACCAAATGCTGGCAAAAGGTAGTAGGAAATCTGGTCAGCATGGACAAGTTGGACCAAACATCTGTTTTTGAGCTGTACATCTCTATGACTCTAATAAGGTAGATGAAGGCAAAGCATTGGACTGAAAAGTAGCAAATAACATTCGCGCCACACAAATGCTAGGCGATGACCATCAATCCAACCACCACCGAATTCAATAACATTATGATCATTGAATACTCCACAGTCAACTTCCTATGGGCTAACATTGACCAGAAACTTGACTGCACTTGCCATAAGACACAAGTCCATGGTGGCTGGATCAAAATCCTGGAATTCCCTCCCTAATGGCATTATGGGTGTACTTAAAGAAACATGATTCACAGCAGTTCAAGGTGACAGTTCACCTCCACCTTCGCAGGGGCAACTAGGGACAGGCAATAAATGCTGACTCAGCAGGCAATTTCATGTCCCATGAGTGAATATGAAACTAATCTCGAAATTGAAATGTTAGATTGAGATATTGCAATGGAATTCTTACCCACACCCAATAGCTCTAAAGACATGTTCATTTTTCCATCTGGGGAGCTCAGCAAAGACCGCCATTCCAAATAGTGTGAAGCCATTAAAGTTGTTTCTCCAGATGTATCTGTCTTTATAAGAACGATGTGCACAGGATCACAGATTGATAATAAAGTTGTTGCATCAGCCATCTTACTGCCATCGCCTATACATAACCAATTAAAAGAAAATTAGCATCACAGCACATGGCCTACAGGCCAATTTTTCATTAGCATAGATATCCAGTAAGCAGCTCGGTGTTGGGATTGGATAATGCTACATTTTGTGTCTATGTAGATAAAGAAGTCTACAGTTAGTTTTAATTCTTACATGGGATCTTAACATCACTGGGAAATCAATATTTGTTGCCCAATGTTAATGGTCCTCAAACAGGAGATGGTGATATATCTCAACAACATTCCCTTCTGTTTTTGATTAATCCTGTGATTATCTTCAGGTCATCTACAGTTTCACTGTAGAAATGCCTGTTATAGGACCATAAGACATAGGAGTAGAAGTAAGGCCATTCAGCACATCGAGTCCACTCCACCATTCAATCATGGCTGATGGGCATTTCAACACCACTTACTCAAACTCTCCTCAGATCCCTTAATTCCTTGTGAGATTAAGAATTTAATCAATCTCTGCCTTGAAGACATTTAACATCCCTGCCTCCACTGCGCTCCATGTTAATGAATTCCACAGGCCCCCCACTCTCTGGCTGAAGAAATGCCTCATTTCCATTTTAAATTGACCCCCCTCTAATTCTAAGGCTGTGCCCATGGTCCTAGTATCCCTACCTGGGAAATAAATTCCCAGCATCCACCCTTTCTAAGCCATACATTATCTTATAAGTTTCTATTAGATCTCCCCTCAACCTTCTAAACTCTAATGAATACAATCCCAGGATCCTCAGCCGTTCGTCGTATGTTAGGCCTACCATTCCAGGGGTCATCCGTGTGAATGTCTGCTGGACATGCTCCAGTGCTGTATGCCCTTCCTGAGGTATGGGGCCCAAGACTGGACACAGTATTCTAAATGGGACCTAACCAGAGCTTTATTAAGTTCCAGTAACACATCGCTGCTTTTATATTCCAACCCTAGAGATAAATGACAACACTACCTTTGCTTTCTTAACCACGGACTCAACCTGCAAGTCAACCTTTAGAGAATCCTGGGCTAGCACTCCCAGATCCCTTTGTACTTTGGCTTTAGGAACTTTCTCACCGTTTAGAAAATAGTCTGTCGTATCTTTTTTCCAAAGTGCAAGACCTTGCAGTTGCTCACATTGAATTTCATCAGCTATTTCTTGGACCACTCTCCTAAACTGTCTAAATCTTTCTGCAGCCTCCCCACCTCCTCAGAACTACCTACCTGCCTGCCTGACTTTGTATCATTGGCAAACTTTGCCAGAATGCCCCCAGGCCCTTCATCCAGATCATTAATAAATAAAAAAAGTGAACAGTTGCAAGCCCCAACACTGAACTCTGCGGGACACCACTTGTCATTAGCTGCCATTCTGAAAAAGAACCTTTTATCCCAACTCTCTGCCTTCTGTCAGACAGCCAATCCTCAATCCATGCCAATACCTCAGCTCGAACACCATGGGCCCTCACCTTACTCAGCAGCCTCCGTGAGGCATCTTACCAAAGGCCTTTTGAAAGTCTAGGTAGATAACATACACTGGCTTTGCCTGGTCTTATCTACTGTCACTTCTTCAAAGAATTCCAACAGGTTTGTCAGGCAGACCTCCCTTTACTAAATCCATGCTGATTTGTTCTAATCCGACGCTGCACTTACAAGAATTTAGAAATCTCATCCTTAAAGATGGATTCTAGAATTTTACCTATAACTGATGTTAAGCTAATCGGCCTATAATTTTCCATCTTTTGTTTTGATCCTTTCTTGAACAAGGGGGTTACAACAGTAATTTTCCAATTACCTGGGACTTTCACAGACTCCAGTGATTTTTGAAAGATTACAATCAACACCTCTGCTATTTCCTAAGCCACCTCCCTCAGAACTCGAGGATGTGGCCCATTGGGGCCAGAAGATTTTATCAACTTTTAGACCTTTCACCTTTTCTAGCACTTTCTCTTTTGCAATGGCTACCATACTCAACTCTGCTCCTTGACTCTCCTTAACTTTTGGGATACTACTCAGACCTTCCACTGTGAAGACTGACACAAAGTATTTATTAAGTTCAACAGCTGTTTCCTTATCTCCCATCACTAGCCTTCCTGCATCAATTTGGAGCGGCTGAATTTCTACTTTTGTTTGTTTCTTATGAATTGAAAGAAACATTTACTATTATTAATTCTAATATTACTGGCTAGCTTACCTTCATATTTGATCCTCTCCTTCCCTATTTCTCTCTCGGTTATCCTCTGTTTGTTTTTGCAGTCTTCCAAATCTTCTGATATCCCAGTGTTCTTGGCCACTTTATAGGCTCTCTCTTTTTCTAATGAAACATTTCCCTATTTCCTTTATCAGCCATGGCTGTCTACATTCCCCTCACCTTCACCCCTATCCCCAGATAATCTCTCTCTTTTTTTGGGATGAACGTCTCTACTGTGTGCTCAATTACACCCAGAAACTCCTGCCATTGTTGCTCTACTGTCTTCCCCACTAGCCTCTGCTTCTAGTTGATTTTCATCAGTTCCTCTCTCATGCCCCTGTAATTACCTTTATTTAACTGGAACACCATTACATCCAATTTTGCCTTTTCTCTTTAAAACCGCAGTCTGAACTCTATCATATTATGATCGCATCCACCAATTGTTCCCTTATTTTAAGATCTTTTATAAAGTCTGGCTCATTACATAGCACTAAGTCCAGAATACCCTGCTCCCTTGTGGGCTCCATCACAAGCTGTTCCAAAAAGCCATCCTGTAAGCACTCCATAAATTCCCTTTCTTTAAAAAGGTGCATAAATGGGATTTCCAAAGTTATGGTAGTGGAGTGTGAGAAATCTCAAGAAAAATCCTAGATTTGGTCACTGGACCTAATTTCACGCTAAAAATGTTGTATTTATTCTAATTGAAAGTTGAAAGTTAGTGGATTGTAAAAGGTGGGTTCTTGTGGATTTCCCATTTAAAATCTGCTTTTTGAGACAATCTCAGCAGTAGCAATGTAACTTTCCTTTGGCTGCTACACCCCTAATTCATTCCCCTTCCCTCAATGATTTGCTTTCTTTCAAAAAAGATATTTTAAACATTGCATTCAGGTTGACTCATACCTCTGGGGTACAAACTTTATAAATCATTCATAAATATTACAACAAAGCTGAATCCCTTTATTTCCTGTAACCTTTCCTATATCCTCCAGAGTATGATATGCTCTATGGCTCAAATATAGTTAGAGACATTTGAGCAAACAGATTAAAACCAGAAGGTAGCCTCTCAAACTTTCCAAGTCCCTTTAGTCAATGCTTCTAAAGTCACTCAGTTAACTAAGAAGCTAATACAATAGAGTATTCTGAAGCAAGATAATCTCTGGTAAATGTAAGAAAAACATATATTTGATATTGCATTTCTCTTTTTCCATCCAAATATGGCCTTTTCATAGTGAGTGATGACTAAGGTTTCCTAGGTAGCTACAGTTCTCTAGTGTTGTGACTGAAGACCATAACTCACATTTTCCTCTCAACCAACACAGGCAATTGAAGCCATTTGTTTCCCAACTATTGCCTCTATTGTAGCCATGATGTGGAGGTGCTGGTATTGGACTGGGGTGGATAAAGTCAGAAGTCACATGACAACAGGTCATAGGTCAACACGTTTACTTGAAATCACAAGCTTTCGGAGCATTGCTCCTTCATCAGGTGAGGTGGAAGGAAGCGCACAGGCTACAGGCTCTTCACCGATATATTGTGCCTGTGCGCTTCCTTCCATTTCACCCGATGAAGGAGCAGTGCTTTGAAAGCTTGTGATTTCAAATAAGCGTGTTGGACTATAACCTGGTGTCATGTGACTTCTAACATTATCTCAGTTGACACCATTGTACTCCATACAGTCACTGCATTGAGCCTAGCATGTTCAGTACCATAGGAGCATTCACTTGTCAATTAAGGCACTGCTTGAAGCCAGTTACCCCTTTTAAGATGGATTCAATGGGTTGACTTTACAAACAAATTTTATTACTTTGGTCATTGCTCACCTAAATTGTCTTTGTGAACTTCCAGCAGAAACCCATCCTGCAGATCAGGCTCACAGGCACAAGGTACTGGCTTGGAGCGGAAGCGTTGATTTCGGAAATGTAAGAAGAGTGTAAACGTAGAGCATGTTTGCCCTGGTAATGGCTGTGGTTCCTGTAAATGCTCCAGAAAAGCTTTGCCACCCAAAACCTGAAGGTATATGTTTCTTCTGGTGGGATCAATGCTTGCTGAAATGTGAATGGGGAAACATGAATGGCCAGACTTTACTAAAAGTTACCATTTACATAGCATCTTTCACAGCCTTTGAACCTAACTCTGTACAGCAAATGAATTACTCCTTAAGTGTAGTCACAAATTTAATGCAGGAAACTGCAGCAACCAACTTGCCCATCGCAGGTTCCTTCATATGTGCAATATTCTCAATTGGTTTAATCCTCATTGTTAGTAACAATTAAGAAAAATATTGTAATCAGCAGCTAAATAACTGATGGAAAATCTGCATCTTCAACACATATTCTTGATGGAATTACATTTAACCAATTAGTGTTATCCTCAATATTTAGTCCACAAAGGCCTGTGGTGGTCACTGATTCCCTAACCTGAAAAGTAGCAGCTTGTTTCTAAAAGATCACTTGCTCCTTTGCCGTCCCAGTGGAGACCAATAAAGTGAAACCAGAATATTAATCAAATTAAGAACCGACAGTTACGACAAGATCTTCTTTATCTTTGCCCAAGGGTCCAAGTGCCACACTGTATAAGTAGAAAACACTGTACACTCACTACTTATCTCCATCAAGTGCTGCTGATGGATTATATGCAAATCTTGTGAACAATAATTCATTCAAGAAAACAAGACAAATACCACCAGAACATATTTTAAACAAGTAGAACTTACAGGAGCAAATAAAGTGTTATTAGACTGAAATGAGCAAAACACCATAGCACTCACTTTTCTTTAATTCAGCTGGCTCCTTGTCAATAAAGTGTGCGGCTGGTTTTGAACTGGATGTATCTTCTTTGACCTGCACTTCCCGGAAATGAAAAGCATCTTAATCCATTCTTTAAAAATGTAGGAAAATATAGAATTACAGTTTTCCAAAATGAAATATAACATTTCAATTGTAATAAATCTTTGCAATAATAAGCTGCTGATATATCTCATATACAACTATCCTTAGCTTCCCCAATACTTAAGGTTTCTCTGTAATAGAGAGGCAAGGGTGTAGTGGTAATGTCATTGAAGTCATAATCCAAACTCCTAAACTAATGCTCTGGCTAATGCTATGGATTTGAATCGCCATTCGTCAATCTGGAATTAGAGGTAGTATTTAAAGCTTAATAGCAACTACGAATAACTAATAAGGGCTTTATGGTTATTATTGGTTATCTAAATAATTTTCATTTTATATTTTAGGTATAAATATTTGAAGACATTAAAATGTATGCTCTGTACAGGGACATCATTAGATCCTTCCTGAAGAAGGGCTTATGCCCGAAACATCGATTCTCCTGTTCCTTCGATTCTGCCTGACCTGCTGCACTTTCCCAGCAACACATTTTTAAGCGTCATTAGATCCAGGCAAACGGTCACATTTTAGTGATAACTTGTTACATGCTCTGGAAAAAGAAACTATCCAGATATCATGAACAATTTTGAAACTGTTCGTCTAGTAGCACTCCCTATATGAAATGGATTGCAGTGATTCAAGGTAGCCACTCACCACTGCTTCAAGAACACATTATTACTGGCCCAGCTAGCCATGCACACATCCCAAGAATGAATAAAAAAAATCTTGGCTGAATGACAGGAAAGAGCACACCAAATGCTTTTTTTTCCCCAAATGGAGGACCAAAGATTCTGCAATCTGAAGAAGTGGTTTCCCAGAAGTCAATGCTAGGAAAACGGTTTTTCTTCATTTACATTAATGACAAACACCTGGCAACAATTTCAAAATTTGCAGATGACAAAAATTGTAAGCAATTCAAATCATTGTTGGAATAGACAGAAACATGGCAGATTAATCTTAATGCAGAGAATTGAGAGGTAACATTTTATAAGAACGGAAAGTGGTAATATAATCCAAGTTTCTGAAGAGGAGAGGGGGGTCCTGAGAATATATTTACACTGACTGAAGACAACAAGAAGCAATATGGAGAAAATTCTTAACAAGGCATACAGAATGTTGGTCCTTATAAATACAGGAATGGAGTATAAAAGTAAGAAGGCTACAGTGAACTTTTATAAAACATTAGTTCACCCTAGTCTGGAATCTTCTGTCAACTCTAGACACCATACTTTAGGAAGGTTGTGAAGGCATTATAGAAGATGCAGTTAAGAGTCATATGAATGGTTCCACCTAAACGCTTTACTTACATTGGTAAATTGAAGAAGTTGGGGCTCTTCTCCTTAGAAGTGAGAAGATCAGATAAAGCTCCAAAATCACAAGGAATCTGAACTGAGTAGACAAACTATGCCCATTTGTGGAAAGAACAAGAACCAAAGGACATCAATTTAAGATGAACAGCAAACGAACAAAATGTGACATGAAAACAAAAGTTATGGAGCAAATGGCCCGAATTTGGAATGCGTTGTCAGGGTGTGATGGAGACAGATTCAATTGCGGCTTTCAAAACAAAACTGGATAAATATCGGAAGACACCAAATTTTCTGGGCTACTGGGAGAAAGTGGGGTATTGGATTGGAGTTGCTATTTCATACAGCCAGCATGAACATGATGGCCCAAATCGATTCCTTATGTGCTGTAACCATTCCAAGTTTCTATAGTGCAACCTCTGCACAGAAGGGAACTTGGGGAACCTTGTTGAACCTTTGCACCTGCCTGCTTTCTAACTGAAAAGGTGTGTTTGTTTTAATGGAGCTACTGGGATTCACATTACTTTAGAACAACCTAGTCAGTGATTATTAAATATAAAAGCAATAATTCTCTTTATAAATGAGCTTTTGATGCTCTGATTTTAGAGAAATCTTAGGTAATATCCTATTCAATGCAATGAAAAACTTACTGTTAAAAATTTGAGTTCCTTCATGACATCATCCACAATGCCTCGTCGTTGTAATGCTTTTATGAGATCAGCCTCAGATAAAGTTTGCGAAGAAACCCCTAGTTCTTCCTGAACTGATTCTCCTAAGATTTCTCTGATCGTTTCATGGATGTTCATCTGTTCACAAATGATCAGCAAGTTATTAATGTTATCCAGGTGCAAATTTGCTTCACAAGTTTAAACTTTAAAAGGAACAGACAAAATACACTTTGCATTTTTCAAAAGATCCGTTTTGATCTTGCCAGTCACTGGATTGTAAATTCAGAGACCCAGCCTAACATTGACGACAGGAGTTCAAATCCACCACTGCAGTTAACAGGATCCAAATTCAGTTAATAAACCTAACATTTACAATTAGCTTCATGGTCACCATTACCAAAACTGTCAGCAATTCTAAAAATATAAAATTGGATTTTCAAAACCAGCCAGGATATTGAATAATTACAAAGTTATTATACTGGTAAAAAACCTAGTTATATCTCAATAAATGAGGTGAAAATTCTTAAAGGTTTTTCACAGCGAGATAAGTGAAATCTCAGCATTTCAACTGATTAGAGACTAGGGGGAACTTCCATATTGGATGGTGGTAGCTTCACTGTCATTATAGTCAGACATTGTTTCATTATTCTTGCATAACTGCCTAGAGTACTGTACAAAAAAGATGAAAGGAAATCTCTGGCTTATTCTCTTGGTTGAACAGACAATTCCATTCAATGGACAATGGGCCAATCAAAGATAGTAGTGGAAAGTTATGTGTGGAATCGGAGGACATGGGGAAACGCTTAATGAATACTTTTCATCAGTATTCACATTGGAAAAGGGCAACGTTAGTGAGAGTATGGAGATACAGGCTACAAGATTAGATGGGATTGAGGTTGACAAAGAGGTGGTTTTAGCAATTTTGGAAGATCTGAAAACAGGTAAGAGCCCTGGGCCTGATGGGATTTATCCTCGGATTCTTTGGGAAGCCAGGGAGGAGACCGCAGAGCCTTTGGCTTCGATCTTTATGTTATCATTTTCAACAAGAGTAGTGCCAGAAGACAGGAGGATAGCAAATGTTGTTTTCTTGTTTAAGAAGGGGAGTCTGGACAGCCCGGGTAATTATAGGTCAACAAGCCTTGCATCGGTTGTGGGCAAGGTGTTGGAAAAGGTTATAAGAGATAAGATTTATGATCATCTGGAAAGGAATAATTTGATTAGGGATAGTCAACACAGTTTTGTGAAGGATAGGTAGTACCTCACTAACCTTATTGAGTTCTGAGAGAAGGTGACAAAACAAGTAGATGATGGTAAAACGGTTGACATAGTGTATATGGATTTCAGTAAGGCATTTGATCAGGTTCCACAGAGCAGGCTATTACACAAAATATGGAGTTTCGGATTGAAGATGGTTTAGTGGTTTGGATCAGAAATTAGCTTGTTGAAAGACGACAGAGGATGGTGGTTGATGGGAAGTGTTCATCCTGGTGCTCAGTTACCAGTGGTGTGCTACAAGGATCTGTTTTGGGGCCACTGCTGTTTGTCTTTTTTATAAATTACCTGGAGGTGGGTGTAGGAGGATGGGTTAGTAAATTTGCAGATGACACTAAGGTAGGCAGAGTTGTGGATTGTGCCAGAGGATGTTGTGGGTTACAGGGAGACACTGATGCAGAGCTGGGATGAGAAGTAGAAATTGGAGTTTAATGCGGAAAAGCATGATGCACTTCACTTTGGAAGAAGTAACAGGAATGCAGAGTACTGGGCTAATAATAAAATTCTTGGCAGTGTATATGAACTCTGTGTCCAGGTGCACAAATCCCTAAAGGTTGCCACCCAGATTGATAAGGTTATTAAGAAGGCATATGGTTCGTTGGCGTTTATTGGTAGGAGGATTGAGTTTCAGAACCACAAGGTCATGTTTCAGCTGTACAAGACACCAGTAAGGCCATACCTGGAGTACTGCGTGCAGTTCTGGTCACTGTTTTCAGAAAGGATGTGGAAGCTTTGGAAAGGGTGCAGAGGAGATTTACTAGGATGTTGCCTGGTATGGAAGGAAGGTCTTACGAGGAAAGGCTGAGGAAACTGAGGTTGTTTTCGCTGGAGAGAAGAAGATTGAGAGGTGACTTAATCAAGACCTGTAAGATAATCAGAGGGTTAGACAGGGTGGATATTGAGAGCCTTTTTCCTCAGATGGTGAAGGCTAACACGAGGGGACATACTTTTGAATTGAACAGTGATGGGTATAGGACAGACATTGGGTAGTTTCTTTACTCAGTAGTAGGGGGAGCCTGCAACAATAGTAGACTCACTGACGTCAAGGGCATTTAAATGGGCATTGGACATATATATATGGATAATAATGAAATGGTGTAGGGTAGATGGCCATCAGATTAATTTCACAGGTTGGTGCAACATCGAAGGCCAAAGGGCCTGTACTTCGCTGTAACGTTCTATGTTCTAATTAACAGAGGAAATTCAGAGCAAAGAAAATAAGGCAGGAAATCTTAAACAAGTTACTGAAAATGACAACATTATGCTTTGAGATCACAAGTCTCAGCTCCTTTTAATACAGCAACTTAAATCATTGATACCTTGTACTTTACCCTTTATTATTTTCTTCAACTGAGACGTTCAGACTTTAGCATTACCTGACAGAATAAGTGACATTTGGCCCAGGAGCCTTAATTGAATGAAAATGATTGAAATTGGAGTCTGGTTATAGATTTCTGAATTGCCATTAGGATTAGGTTTAAATTGCCTTTGACAGCTTTCTTACATGTGAATCAGTGTTGTAGATTAAAGTTCCAATGAACAGATAATACAGATCCACTGACAACCCAGTCAGAGGGTGATCCATGGTTGAAGGTGCTACCTTTCAGATGCAGCAACTGAGGGAAAGATCCTAAAGATATTTTTAAAAATCTGAAGTGCTGGCCAATATTTACCACTCAACTCATCTCACAAAAAAAAACAACTTGTCATTTACCTTATTGTGGTTTGTGGAAGCTTGCTGAGGGCGATTTGGTTGCTGCAGTTTCCTCAGTTATAACAGCAACTACACTTCAATTAGTGGGCGGCACGGTGGCACAGTGGTTAGCACTGCTGCCTCACAGTGCCAGAGACCCGGGTTCAATAGGCGACTAACTGTGTGGAGTTTGCACGTTCTCCCCGTGTCTGTGTGGGTTTCTTCCGGGTGCTCCGGTTTCCTCCCACAATCCAAAGATGGGCAGGCCAGGTGAATTGGCCATGCTAAATTGCCCGTAGTGTTAGGTAAGGGGTAAATGTCGGGGTATGGGTGGGTTGCGCTTCGGCAGGTCGGTGTGGACTTGTTCGGCTGAAGGGCCTGTTTCCATACTGTAAGTAATCTAATCTAATCTAAAGTGCTTCATTGGCTGTGAAGCGTTTGACACATCCTGCAGTTACGAAATATAAATGCAAGCCCTTTCTTTCATATTTAATATAAATTGCATTTCATTTGTGCAGCAAGCAACCACAAACAGCAATGTGACAACGACAAGAAAGTCTGTTTTAGCGGTCTTTATTAACTGGTACAAAAAAATGATTGGAACTCTATGCTTTTCTTTGCAATAGTGCCTCTTGAGGGGCATCCAAAATATGGTTCCTCCCCCTGTGTGCCACTCCCTCAGCACTGCATAGCATGAGGAACACAAATATCTGCAGTACACAAACATTGTGACTGAATGGCAATTATGTCACATCCAGATCTGTCACAACTGACAATACCAACCCCACCTTACCCTAGGTTCAAGTAATTAAAAATCCCTACAGCTCTAGTTGGATAAGAATCTTTGGACTATTTTTTATAGCCTGGATGAGTCAGTGTTTCATCTTTATAAAAAACATGAGACATTGCAGCTCCATCTATTTGAAGAAGGTTGTCGCTTTATTTCTGGCATGTTTTAGTCCCATGTTCCTGAGCTTTGTCTAGTCAATCTACAAGGAATCAGCAAGTTAGAAACTTCATGCTGCTCTGGTTTGTCAAAAGTGACCACTGACAAGTCTAGCAGAGCAGAATCATTGCAGCTATCCAGATTTCTTCCACAGTTAAGACCACATTCAGGTTCCCAAGGAAGAAGAGACTCAGTGTCCGTCAGTTGTCTCTCAAGACTTTTCACAATCAATAGGCAGAGTGGACACAGCACAAAATTATAACTTTAAAAACAGACAATGTTGGAAATACTCAACAGGAATATCATGTATCAGTGGAAACAGAAACAAAGTTAACATTCCAGGTCAATGACCTTTTCTTTGCTCCAATTCAGCAAATTGTTGGAGCTGCATGCTGGCAAATATCTTGGTCCTGATTCACACCAGCCTAGAATCTGAAAAGTAGCTGGTGAAAAAAAACAGTGATGTGTTAATTTAAGTTGCCTGGCTTCAAAAGAGCATGCTTAGATTATAAAATATCAAATAAAACTCAGTTATTTGAAAATTTAGTTGGGGACACAGTGGCGTAGTTAGCACTACTGCCTCGCAGCACCAGAGACCCCGGCTCGATTCCAGCCTCGGGCAACTGCCTGTGTGGAATTTGCACATTCTCCCAGTGCCTGTGTTGGTTCCCTCTGGTGCTCCGGTTTCCTCCCACAACCCAGAAGACTTGCAGGTTAGGTGAATTGGCAATGTTAAATTGCCCCTGGTGATAGGTACATTAATCAGGGGGAAATTTAGGAGAATGGGTCTGGGTGGGTTACTCTTCGGAGGTTCAGTGTGGACTTGTTGGGCCGAAGGGCCTGTTTCCAAATTGTAGGGAATCTAATCTTTAAAAAAAAAAAGAGGGGAAGGAGACAAAGCAGGAAACTACGTGTCAGTTAGTTTAACATCTGTCATAGGAAGCAGAAGCTAATTATTACAGCACAATAGGAGAGCACTAAGAAAAGGGCAAGTAGTCAGGCAGAATCAACATAATTTTGATTCACACTTAACTAAATTATTAGATTATTTGAGCAAGTAACATACTTAGATAAAGGGGAACTGATCAATGTAAAGTGAATATAGATAGGTTAAGTGATTAGGCAAATGAATGATAACTTGGGAAATTAAGAAATTGTTTTAGCAGCAAGAACAAAAAAAGAATTGCATCTAAATGACAGGAGATTGCAGAGCTCTGGAATGCAGAGGTATCTGGGTGTTCTAGTCCATGAACTGCAAAAAGTTAGTAAGCAAATATAATTATTATTATATATTCTATCTATCTTTGAAGCATGAGGCATTGAAAAATAGTGAGGTTATACTTCAATTATACAGGGTATTGACAAAACCACATCTGGAGCATTGGTCTCCTTAATCAAGCAACCTGATTAAAACATATGAAGTGCAAGCCACTTCAAGCTTGCGCTACCGTTCAAGATTATATTTGGATCAGATTTTAAGTTCAACTCTATTTTCTTGCATACTCAAATACTCTTTCATCCCCATGGTAATCAAGAAGCTATCTACCTATCTTTTAAAAGATATTTGAAGATTCTGTCGACTGCCATTTGAGGAATGAAATTTCAAAAGACTCTCCATCCTGATTTTTGTTCCCCCTCCCCTCTGCGCCCCTAAACGGACAATTCCTTATTTTTAAATTACAATCCCTAGATCCAGATTTGCACATGGAAAAAAACATGTCTTAACAGCCACTGGTCAAGTTCGTTTAGGATCTTATAAATTTCAATTCAAGTCCCACTTCTAAATTCCAGATACAGACTGAACCTGCCTAGCCTTTCCTCATAAAAGCAATTGGCTTATTCCAAGTACAGGTCTAGTCTGAACTGCTTCCAATGCATTACCACCCTTTCATATGAACTGTACACAGTTCTCCAGATATGGTTTCACCAATGTGCTGCATAACCTCTCTACTCTTACATACAATTCCCCTTGCAATAAAACAACATTCTATCAGCTTTCCTGATTACTTGCTGTACCAGCACATTGACCACCTGAGATTCATGCACCAAGGCACCCAGATCTCTCTACGTAGCAGATATCTGCAACCTCTCACTATTTAGTGAATGTGCTTCTTTTATCTTTCTGCCAAAATTTCTCATACTGTATGCGAGAACAGAGGACTGATAAGTAGCTAATGTTGCTCCTCTGTTCAAGAAGAGAAATAGCGATAATCCAGAAAACTATAGACTGGTGAGTCTCATCAGCGGTTTGGAGGCTATTGGAGAGAATTCTTAGGGATAGGATTTACATGCATTTGGAAAAGCATAGCCTAATTAGGGACAATCAGCATGGCTTTGTGTGGGTCAGGTTATAGCTTACTAACATGATTGAATTTTCCAAGGTGACGACTGAAATGATTGATGAGGGTAGAGCAGTGGATGTTGACTACTTGGATTTTGTCAAGGTTCATCTTGGGATTCATCCAGAAGGTTAAGATGAACGGAACCCAAGATGAATTGGCTTGCCCAGAGAAGGCAGAGGGAGTGACAGAAGGGTAATTTTCTGGCTGGAGGTCGGTGACTAGTGGTGTTCAACAGGGATCAGTTTATACATGACTTGGATTAAAATATAGATGGGTGGATATTAATTTTTCAGAATATACAAAGATCAGTGGAGTTATGGATAGTGTAGAAGATTGATTTATATCCTGCTGTATCCTTTGACAGTTACGGATATGGACAGAGAAATGGTAGGTGAAGTTTAATCCAGGTTAAGTGTGATGTGCTGCATTTTGGAAGATTAAAGGTTAAGAAAAATTATAGATAATAGCGGACCCTGAACAGCATTGAGGTACAGAGACAACTTGGGGTTTAAGTCCATAGCTCCCTGAAAGTAGCCATGTAAGTAGATGGGCTCATTAAAGCACCATATGGCATGCTTGACTTTATTGGTCAGGAAACTGAGTACAAGAGTCAAGAATGTCATGTTGCAGCTTTAAGACTTTGTACCCGTTGCACCCAATGTGGTCTCCTCTACATTGGGGAGACAGGACGCCTTCTTGCAGATAGTTTCAGAGAATATCTCTGGGACACCTGCACCCACCAACTTCACTGCTTGGTGACTGAACACTTCAACTCCCCCTCTGTCAAGAACATGCAGGTCCTGGGCTGCCTCCACTGCCAAACCGTTACCGCCCAACACCTGGAGGAGGAATGCCTTGGGACCCTGCAACCACACAGGATAGATGTGGATTTCAACAGCTTCCTCATTTCCCCCCACCACCCGCACCCAACATTATCCCAGTCCCAAGCCTCCAATCTGGACCTGTCCATCACCTTCCCCCCCACCACACACCACCCAACCCACCCACCCGACCTATCACCTTCTCCCTCACCTTTGTCCACCTATCGCTTTCTCAGCTGCATTCCTCAAACCCCACCCCCTCCTATTTATCTCTCAGCCCCAACACACAAGCCTCATCCTAAATGAAGGGCTTATGCCCGAAATGTTGATTGCCCTGCTCCTCGGATGCTGCCTGACCTGCTGTGCTTTTCCAGCACATCACTCTCGACTCTGATCTCCAGCATCTGTAGTCCTCACTTTCTCCTCCTTCCATGATGCAGAGACCATTTTCTCCATGACTCCCTTGTTAGGTCTATGCTCCCCACGAACCCACATTCCACACCCAGGGAGCTACCGCAAGAAGTGCAAAACCTGTGGCCACACCTCCCACCCAACCGTCATCCAAGACCCCAAAGGATCTTTTTACATCCAGAGACTTAAACTTGTACTTCCACACACATGTCATCTGCTGTGTCCATTGCTCTTGATGTGGTCTGCTCTACATTGGGAAGACAGGACACCAACCTGTAGAATGTTTCAGAGAACATCTCTGGGACACACACACACACACACACACACACACACACACACACACACACACACACACACACACACACACACACACACACCAATCAATCCCACTGCCCTGTGGCCAAAACTTCAACTCCCCCTCCCACTCTGCCAAGGACATGCAAGTCCTGGGCCTCCTCCACTGCTAAACCTTAGCCACCTGACACCTGGAGGAAGAACATCCCATCTTCTGCCTTGGGACACTTGAGATCAATGCTGATTTCACTAGTTTTGTCATTTCCCTTGCCCCCATCTTATCCCAGATCCAACCTTCTAACTCTGCACTGCCCTCTTGAACTGCCCAATCTGTCCATCTCCCTTCCCATCTATCCACTCCACCCTCCTCTCCGACCTATCACTATCATTCCCACCTTCATGTACCCTTCGCTATCCCAGCTTCCTTTCCCCCAGCCCCACCCTCCTCCCATTTATCTCTTAGCCCCCTTGGCCCTCCCTCATTCCCAATGAAGAGCTTATGGTTGAAACGTCAATTCTCAATTTTGTTTTAGTTTTGCCAACATGGAGAGTGACATTGTTCTCATTGCACCACATCACCAAGCCCTCTCTCTGCCTTCTGTATTTTGACTCATTGTTGTTAGATATCCATTCTATTACAGTTGTGTCAGTGAACTTGTAGATGGCATTCATTCAGGATTTGGTAACTATCATGGGTGCATAAGGAATACAGTCAGGGGCTGAGGTCACATCCTGGGGGGGGGGGGGGGGCTCCAGTGTGGAGTATTACTGTGGAAGAGGATTTGTTATCTATCTTCACTAATTTTGGTCCATGGATCAGAAAGCTGAGGATCTAGTTGCAGAGGGCATGTAAAAAGGGATAATTTTACTTTAGCTTCATGTTCCACACAACATAATGGGGCAAAGGGCCTGTTCCTGTGGTATACTGTTCTACCTATTTCATTTGTCAGATACTATCCCATTCACTTAACCTATCTATATCCCTTTGAAGCTCTTAATATCGTATTTACAACTCACTTTCCTACCAGCTCTGTCTTATCAGCAAATTTAGCTATCATACATAATGCTCAGGGCTCTTGAAATATCAGAGTCATAGATTTACAGCACAGAAACAGGCTCTTTAGTCCATCATGTCTGTGCTGATTAAACAGCCGTCTATTCTAGTCCCACTTTCCACTACTTGACCCATAGACTTTAGATGTAGAACTAGAATTAGATCTAGAACTAGAGGTCACTATTTAAAAACACGGTTATCCATTTAAAACAGATAAGTAGAGACACTTTCTCACAGGGAGACATGAGTCTGTAATATTGTCTTCATCATAAGGCAGTCGCCTTGAATGTTTTCAGGGCAGTGGTAGATCAATTCTTAACAAGAAAGAGAATAGAGGAGATGCAGTAATTGGAATAATCAGAGGAATCATGACCTTGCTGAAGCAGGCAGAACAGGCTCAGGGGCTGAATGGCCCACAACTGCTCATAGTTTGTATATTAAATTTTCAAAGAGAGTAACAGTTAACATTAACTGTTTCTATCTTGACACAGATGTTGCCCCATTAAGTATTTCTCGCATTTTCTCTAATAATTTCAGATTAGACAGATTAAGTTGTACTATATCATGCAACCCGTAAAAATAGGTCAAGAGTTAAGGGCTAATGATCAACATGTTCACAGATTAAACAGAAGTCAGAGCTCTGGGACTAGGGGTACGTGGATGTTAGCTGCAAATGTGTTGCTGGTCAAAGCACAGCAGGTTAGGCAGCATCTCAGGAATAGAGAATTCGACGTTTCGAGCATAAGCCCTTCATCAGGAATAAGAGAGAGAGCCAAGCAGGCTGAGATAAAAGGTAGGGAGGAGGGACTAGGGGGAGGGGCGATGGAGGTGGGATAGGTGGAAGGAGGTCAAGGTGAGGGTGATAGGCCGGAGTGGGGTGGGGGCGGAGAGGTCAGGAAGAGGATTGCAGGTTAGGAGGGCGGTGCTGAGTTGAGGGAACCGACTGAGACAAGGTGGGGGGAGGGGAAATGAGGAAGCTGGAGAAATCTGAATTCATACCTTGTGGTTGGAGGGTTCCCAGGCGGAAGATGAGGCGCTCCTCCTCCAGCCGTCGTGTAGTTGTGTTCTGCCGGTGGAGGAGTCCTCATCACCTCAGGGGATCTCCCATCCACCGCCTCCAACCTCATAGTCCCACAACCCCGCACCGCCCGTTTCTACCTCCTGCCCAAAATCCACAAACCTGCCTGCCCCGGCCGACCCATTGTCTCAGCCTGCTCCTGCCCCACCGAACTCATCTCCCAATACCTCGACACGGTCCTGTCCCCTTTAGTCCAAGAACTCCCCACCTACGTTCGGGACACCACCCACGCCCTCCACCTCCTCCAGGATTTTCGCTTCCCCGGTCCCCAACGCCTTATTTTCACTATGGACATCCAGTCCCTGTACACCTCCATCCCCCATCACTAAGGACTCAAAGCCCTCTGCTTCTTCCTTTCCCGCCGCACCAACCAGTACCCCTCCACTGACACCCTCCTTCGACTGACTGAACTGGTCCTCACCCTGAATAACTTCTCTTTTCAATCCTCCCACTTCCTCCAAACTAAAGGAGTTGCCATGGGCACCCGCATGGGCCCCAGCTATGCCTGCCTCTTCGTAGGATATGTGGAACAGTCCATCTTCCGCAACTACACTGGCACCACCCCCCACCTTTTCCTCCGCTACATCGATGACTGTATCGGCGCTGCCTCGTGCTCCCACGAGGAGGTTGAACAGTTCATCAACTTTACTAACACCTTCCATCCCGACCTGAAATTCACCTGGACTGTCTCAGACTCCTCCCTCCCCTTCCTAGACCTTTCCATTTCTATCTCGGGCGACCGACTCAACACAGACATCTATTATAAACCGACTGACTCCCACAGCTACCTGGACTACACCTCCTCCCACCCTGCCCCCTGTAAAAACGCCATCCCATATTCCCAATTCCTTCGTCTCCGCCGCATCTGCTCCCAGGAGGACCAATTCCAACACCGCACAGCCCAGATGGCCTCCTTCTTCAAGGACCGCAGATTCCCCCCAGACGTGATCGACGATGCCCTCCACCGCATCTCCTCCACTTCCCGCTCCTCCGCCCTTGAGCCCCGCTCCTCCAACCGCCACCAAGACAGAACCCCACTGGTTCTCACCTACCACCCCACCAACCTGCGCATACAACGTATTATCCGCCGCCATTTCCGCCACCTCCAAACGGACCCCACCACCAAGGATATATTTCCCTCCCCTCCCCTATCAGCGTTCCGCAAGGACCACTCCCTTCGTGACTCCCTTGTCAGATCCACACCCCCCACCAACCCAACCTCCACCCCCGGCACCTTCCCCTGCAACCGCAGGAAATGTAAAACTTGCGCCCACACCTCCACACTCACTTCCCTCCAAGGCCCCAAGGGATCCTTCCATATCCGCCACAAGTTCACCTGTACCTCCACACACATCATCTATTGCATCCGCTGCACCCGATGTGGCCTCCTCTATATTGGTGAGACAGGCCGCTTACTTGCGGAACGCTTCAGAGAACACCTCTGGGCCGCCCGAACCAACCAACCCAATCACCCCGTGGCTCAACACTTTAACTCTCCCTTCCACTCCACCGAGGACATGCAGGTCCTTGGACTCCTCCACCGGCAGAACACAACAACACGACGGCTGGAGGAGGAGCGCCTCATCTTCCGCCTGGGAACCCTCCAACCACAAGGTATGAATTCAGATTTCTCCAGCTTCCTCATTTCCCCTCCCCCCACCTTGTCTCAGTCGGTTCCCTCAACTCAGCACCGCCCTCCTAACCTGCAATCCTCTTCCTGACCTCTCCGCCCCCACCCCACTCCGGCCTATCACCCTCACCTTGACCTCCTTCCACCTATCCCACCTCCATCGCCCCTCCCCCTAGTCCCTCCTCCCTACCTTTTATCTCAGCCTGCTTGGCTCTCTCTCTCTTATTCCTGATGAAGGGCTTATGCTCGAAACGTCGAATTCTCTATTCCTGAGATGCTGCCTAACCTGCTGTGCTTTGACCAGCAACACATTTGCAGCTGTGATCTCCAGCATCTGCAGACCTCATTTTGTACGTGGATGTTAACCTCACACATCTTGGGCAACACTAGGAGCTCACCTGGGTCAGCTGGTTGCGAATGATTTGTTTGAGTTCCAGAGCCTTCTCTGGCGGCAGCGACATGACGCCTAGGATTACCAACAAGCACAAGCGAAATCCCAGCTCACCAACACTTGGCAGCCATCTTTCCGGCCAACCGCCACCAAATCCCGCCCGCCATCATCCTCCAATCAGCATCTAGCCCCGCCCCTATTTCCAGGGGCAACCACGGCCCGCCCCCCAAACTTGTCCTCCATTGTCCAACAGCGGCAAGGCTCCACCCTCTTTTCTCACGAACGACGAACCGCGCCCACCTCCAAATCCCACCCCCGCAGCCAGTCAAACAGCGCATGAGCACTCATCAAACAGCGCATGAGCACACGTCAAACCCCGCCCACCCGCATCTCTCCCCGCCTCCATATCAGTTGCATTCAAGTCCCGCCCCCATGCTGTGATGTAGCCCCGCCCCTCAACCGGTCATTCAAGCCCGCCCCCTCACGGCCAACTTTGAGTGTTTGAAATTCAAGTCTCAAAATTAAGCGGGAATTTTCTCTCACATCTCTCCGTTTCAACCGGCCAGCGCCAGTTGGAAAATTCGTAACAGTTGGATTTGCTCGGCGACGTTGTTTCTTTCATCAGTGCAATTTTTAAGAAAAACAACGCAGGCGGACACGCGCCTCATAATTCTGCGACGCTGACCGCGTGTGGCCCCAGGGTCGGGAGAGGAACACGTCATCAGAAGGCGCCCAGGCAAGTGGCGGTTGAAGGAATTCAGACGGTGGAGTGGCGATGGTTTTCATCCCGAGCGGGGATGGCTCCGTCAGCCTGAAAGGCTACACTCTCATCATGGTTTGTACTATCATAAGAAATAGAAACAGGAGTCTGCTCCGCAATTCGGTAGGATCATCCCTGATCTGCCATTTCTCCAGTCCGCCCTCCTGCCCTTGTCCCAGCTGATCCATCTCTCTCAGCCTTAACTGTACACAAGGACTCTTTCTTCCCCCCCCCCCCCCCCAACCCCCCAACCCCCACCCCCCCAACCCCTCCCCCACCCCCCCCCTTCCCCCCACCCCCCCAACCCCCACCCCCCCCAACCCCCTCCCCCACCCCCCCCCCCCCCCACCCCCCCAACCCCCTCCCCCACCCCCCCCCCCCCACCCCCCCAACCCCCACCCCCCAACCCCCAACCCCCACCCCCCCCCCCCCCCCCAACCCCCACCCCCCCCAACCCCCTCCCCCCCAACCCCCACCCCCCCCAACCCCCTCCCCCCCAACCCCCACCCCCCCAACCCCCACCCCCTCCCCCCCAACCCCCCCCCCCCCTCCCCCCAACCCCCACCCCCCCCTCCCCCCAACCCCCACCCCCCCTCCCCCCAACCCCCACCCCCCCTCCCCCCAACCCCCACCCCCCCTCCCCCCCCCTCCCCCACCCCCCCCCCCCCCCCCCCCCAACCCCCCCCCCCCCAACCCCCACCCCCCTCCCCCCAACCCCCTCCCCCACCCCCCCTTCCCCCCCCCCCCCAACCCCCACCCCCCCTTCCCCCCCCCCCCCAACCCCCACCCCCCCCAACCCCCCCCCCCCCCCACCCCCCCCAACCCCCCAACGCCCACCCCCCTCACCCCCCTCCCCCACCCCCCCCTCTCCCCCACCCCCCCTTCCCCCCCAACCCCCACCCCCCCAACCCCCACCCCCCCCCCCTCCCCCCCCACCCCCCTCCCCCCCCAACCCCCACCCCCCCAACCCCCACCCCCCCTTCCCTTGCCCCCCCCCCCAGCTCTCTGTGGCAAAGAGTTCCAAAGACTCTCAACCCACTGGGAAAAGAAATCCCTCCTCATCTCAGTCTTACATTGGATCCCATTTATTCTGAGTGTGTGCTCTCTGATTTTAGACACACACCCCCACGAGGGTAAACATCCCCCAGGCATTTACCCTTCGATCTGGTGGATGAGCGTCTAGCTGTCTTCCATGCCTTCTGCGGTCTCTCATTTTTTGATTCTTCCAGAGCCTATTAAAGACAAGGCCACGGGCTGCGAGGAGCCGTTCACCAATATTACCAATCGGGCCAAATGGCCTGTTACCATGCTGCTAAGTTCAATGATATGTTGTGGGGGAAATTGTATAAAGATAAAGAGAGAATTGGGGGAACAGTATGATTGATTTGGGACGATAGAGGTGATGCATATGTGGACACAGAAAACGTGGCAGCAATTCTCATTGAATACTTAGCCAAGACTTCACAATGGAAGAAGACCATAACGGTGGAGGTCTGTGTAATATTATAAGAAACTAATATACAGTTGCGATAGAGGTAGATATTGATGGGTTAAGTAGCCATAAACATGTGTAAATGCACAGATTCAGTGGATGTGAGGTGAGAGGCAAGATAGGATCTATTGGGGGTCCTATGCCAGTCAACCTAACCTTGGTGATAGGTAGGTTATTAAAACCTA
Source organism: Hemiscyllium ocellatum (assembly GCF_020745735.1). NCBI lineage: Eukaryota > Metazoa > Chordata > Chondrichthyes > Orectolobiformes > Hemiscylliidae > Hemiscyllium > Hemiscyllium ocellatum. The sequence continues at coordinate 129,749,799 of NC_083404.1, forward strand.
CTTTGTGGGATGTGCAGTATATGTCTGTACTTGGACAGACAATGATCAATAGGGAATAATTGGCATTGAGGGATTATTACTAGAGAGCATAGATTTAAGGTAAGGAGTAGAACGCTAACAGGAGATTTGGTTAAACGATATTCATTAAGATGGAGGTGGGTGGCTTGAACTAACTACCTGAAAGGATTGTTGAGTCCAAAGCTTTTGTAACATTTAAGCAGCATTTACATATTCACTGGTGTTACCATACCATACCATACCAGGGCAATGGCCTGAAAGCTGGAAAGTGGGATCAGATCTTTGTTGATTGTAGACATGCTGGTGCCAAGTATCTTCCTTGTGTCTGAGGCTGCAGACTGCTTGAGAGGGATAGGAAACAATTATGCAGTACAGTCGCAGATATATAATTTCTCTTTGTTACTTTGAAGATGTTCTGAATGTGTAGATTAGACTTAGACTTAGACTTACAGTGTGGAAACAGGCCCTTCGGCCCAACAAGCCCACACCGACCCGCCGAAGCGCAACCCACCCATACCCCTACATTTACCCCTTACCTAACACTACGGGCAATTTAGCTTGACCAATTCACCTGACCCGCACATCTTTGTGACTGTGGGAGGAAACCGGAGCACCCGGAGGAAACCCACACAGACACGGGGAGAACGTGCAAACTCCACACAGTCAGTTGCCTGAGTCGGGAATCGAACCCGGGTCTACAGGCGCTGTGAGGCAGCAGTGCTAACCACTGTGCCACCGTGCCGCCCGTGTAGTTGAGAACTGACAACACCTTAGCAGAATAAAGGGATCTTAGAAGTTGGTATCTGCAAGGACAGAATGGCCAATGTAGATATTTGCTATTCAGCACAATTAGCACAGGATTATAGAATATAATCATAATGCAAATTATGCCTCACCTGTTCTCAATATCAAGTCTATTATCGGTGGATGAAAATGAGGGGAAAGATGCCATGAATACCAGATAGATATGTAATGTTTTGTATTCTAACACGTGTAAAATAAGGTATGGCTAAGCTCTCACTGTTGCTGCCTTTGCGTCCATGTACATTATTATATTAGTAAAGGCCTGTATATTGAACATACCTCATCATGGCTGTGATGACTGTGTGTCATATGGTGACTATGAATGTATTTTGTCTAATTATGAGGGGTAATTGCAAAGTGAGGGATGCATATGAACCCATAAAGGATCAAGTTATGAGGCAGAATGAAATGAACGTACAATTTTCAATTAACTCAAATTTTCAATCTTCCAGCCAGTTGTGTCTGTGGGTAATGTTGGTCAGCTAACGGTGGATCTGATCATTTCTACCCTCGCTTTGCCTCGGGTTGGTTATATCCACAGCGACTGTCTACTTCCAGTGGTGGGGAACAATCCATATGCAACAACTTCGGAAAACTCAATGGACATGTGTGTCAGCTCTGAGGGTGAGTGTAGGAGAACAAGGGTGAAGAACTCTGACATAATATATTTAGAAATTTACATGTAGAAAACAAAAATCCAAGGTTCAATCTTCGAGGATTTCTGGAGATGGTGGGGATTGTGTCCTCGATATGATTAGTAAAGTTCCGCCGAACTAGGCAACATCGTGGTCAGTTGCATGAAAGGCTGTAGGCTGCTTGAAAGATGACAAGGGATTGTACAATGTGATCATGAATATATAATTTGTCCTTTGCAACTTTGATGAAGTAATTTTAGTGTTGTGCTGGGGACGAAACCATGTGCTATGAAAGACCTTTGAAGATTATGAAAGGGACAAATGAAACTAATTTGAGACAAATTGTTCAGTATCAGAAATTAAAACACTAGGTAATACAAGTTTAAATGAAATTAGTTCTTTACATAGCAAAATTGAACGCGATCTATAATGGCACAAGTCTTTGAGAAGCAGTTGGATTTATCTGCAGTTGCACATTAATGAATATGATTGTCTACTGAAGATGTGTTGTATGATGAAAGATTACTTTCATTTTTAAAAAAATTCAATACCCTTCCAACTTTTGTTTAATATTGTTAATGTAATTTTATTTTCTTAACTATCTCTTTGAAGTTTGGCAAAGATTTTTTTTCTATTTGCTTTTGGGATCTGAGTATCACTAGCAAGGTTAGCGTTTATTTCTCATCCCGATTTGTTCAAGACGAAATCATTTCGGAGCCAAGCATGTTGCTGTGGATGTGGAGTCATATGTAGGTCATGTTGGATAAGGATGGCAGATTGTTTCACTGCAGGACATTGACATCAGACCCTTCTGGTTCAGTAACCTTGTAGTTTCAAGAGTATTATTAATGAGACTAATATTATCCTGGAGTTAGTAATTGAATTTAAATTCTGGCTAACAATGATTTTACTACTATACCTTTGTCCCCCTTTTAAGTTCTTCTGCATGATGTGTCAGGCCTTTGATAATTGTGTGCCAGCTACAAGGAGGCTGATGATAGTAGTTTGTTATGAACCTATACTTGAGGACTAGAATAGCTGAGTAATTTCATAAAGATTGATATCTGATGCTTTAATAAACATCAGACTTCACTATTTATTACATCTTTGCTGCTGTGGTTGGAAAATTCATTGAGGATTGAGATTTGAATTGATAGGCATTATTACCTGGTCAAATTATAACAGCAGGTTGCATTCATGCATTAGATTGCGTTAACAGAATGATAAATAGATGATATACAGTAACTGAAATCTTTGTTTCACTGAAGTGATAGGGTAGATATTTAGGGCTACTGGGGTAAAATCAAGTCTCACTATTCCCAGAATCATCACAAAAGTTAAAGATTTTATCAAAGTCCTCAATATGCAACTGTCTTGTATTCTTATACCCAGAATATCATAAAGCAGAGACCAGATTTCTGTATTACTATTTATTACAAGCAAATACTTTCTAGTTACTGTCAAACAATTATGAACTGTCAACATACAATTCTAATAGTTACATTTGCCTCTCTACAAACACAACACACAGACGTTTAAAAAGAAAATGGCATTATGTGGAAGAGGAATAAACTGGGAAGGCTGTTTGATCGCCTCCTGTTGATAGCATTTGCTTAGATAATCCATTTTGCTTGCCATAAGTTATTGATCTTCAGTCTGTCTTCTCCAAGCACTTTTCCCATTCTTGCAGGAGGCATTGAGTGACTGGGTTCACAATTTGCAAAGTTTTTTAGCTACTGGTTAAAAGCAGTAGCTTATAGCAACTGGTGAGGGAAAATAAACTGGTTTTCTAGGGCTAGGCTTTAAGATTTTTTTAAACTGCAGAAAGAGAGAAAGGCAACCTCCCCTTTTAGAGGTTCTGGTCATATTGTTCACACCTGCAAGCTGTTCAGCTACCACATGGTTGTTGACAGGCAGAGCCTTTGGCATCAGTAAATGGGCCTCAGATTGATGACCAATCAGCTATGTGGTGCTGGTCATAACTCAATTTATATATAAGTTGAGTTATGGCCAGCACCACATAGCACATTGATGCTAGCCTGTCTGCATAAACCTCCCCCGCCCCACTTTTGAAAAGTGCAGCAATCTCTTCCACAGTTCTAGATGTTAAAGCAGTTCTTTTCCCATTTTTGTCTTAAAATAAAAATGCAGTAAAAATAAATTTTTCAATAGAAAGTAATCCGTCCTTCTGTGGAGCAACCCAGAACAAGGGATGCAACCTTAATATTAGAAGTTGTCTTCTCATGTGTGACACAAGCTACTCTCACAAACGTTCATAGAAATTTCAAATTTTCTTTCTTTCCCTTGCTATAACAATGGCTGTTGCAACTAGATCAGCTAATGTTAAAACTGAGATTGTCTTGCAAAATTGTATCACTATTATTCAACGATCTAGAATGAAAGTGGATGATGGAGTTAATCTACAGTTCAGCTGTGATCCAACTGACTGAATAGGCTTGTGTGGCTGACTGATTCGGTGGTCCTACTTCTATTCCTGTGCTCCTATATAAATGCAAGTCTTTCTTTGTCTGTAGCCCTGCCTTCCTAACATTACTGTTTATAATAGCTGGCATTGGAAAACATACAATTAATTGGTATATAATAATTGTAATTCCTTCCGGTAAGAATTCTGTTTTTGTTATTAAAATAAAAGTTGATATTCTGGGAAGATATTTTTCCTTCTTGAAGTAGTCTATTAATCGATTTGTATAATAGTGAAACGTAAATGTGATAATCACTTTTGTGTTACGTATTTAATACAGTTTATGCATCAGCAGACCGGAAGTTGGCAGTCCTGCAGATTAGATCTCCAATTGTTCAGGTATTCTATATAACAAAATCAGACAGTTTTGGCTATTGTGGATTGTGTTATAAATGCCATATATTGAGATGTAGAGTTTTTACAACATGGGGAAAAGGCCCATTGCATCCACATCAGTCATAAAACATCCATCTATTCTAATCCTGTTTTTCAACACTTAGCCCATAGCCCTATGGCTGTGATATTTCAAGCACTCGTCTAAATAGCTTTTAAGTGTAGAGGGTTAGGTGGATTGGACATGCTGAACAAAATTGCTCTGTAATGTCCAGAAATATCTATGTTTGGTCGGTTAGCCATGGTAAAACCCCATACTGGAATATGGATAGGGACGGAACGTTCTTCAGAGGGTCATTGCAGACTCAGTGGGCTGAAGGTCCTCTTTCTGCACTGTAGGGATTCTGTAGTTCTTGCTTTTACCACCTTTTTTGCAGCGAGTTCAAAATACCCACAACTTGCTGGGTGAAAAAGTTTTACCTTGGATCCCTTCTAACCTCCTAATCCTCACCTTAATATAGTTCCCTTCTGGTTCTTGACCCCTCTAGAAAAATTTCTCTGTATTTGCCCTCTTTGTGACCCTCAGAGCTTTGTCTCCTTTTGTAAATCTCCCCCTCAGCCTTCTGCTCTAAGGAAAACAACCCCATCATATCTCGTCTCTTCATGGCTGAATCATTCCAGCCCAAATGACATTCTGATAATTCTGTTCTGCACCCTCTCTCGCACAATTCTATGGTGTGGTGACCAGAACTGCACGTTGTACCCCAGCTGTGGCTTAACTCATGTCTCATACAGCTCCATTCATAATCTTGTTGCTCTTTCAGTACCTTGACTAGCAAAGGGAAGTATCCCATATGCTGCCTTAACTATATCTACCTTCCCTGTTACCTTCAAGGATCTGTGGACATGGGTCTGTGTCTGTTCCTCTATATTTCCTAGAGTGCTGTTAATCAGCGTGTGATCCTTTGTCTTGTTAGTCCTCCCAAAATGAATTGCTTCTCTCTTTTCAGAATAAGTGACTGGGGACTGAGTTGTTTACAATGAGTTGAACAATGAGTTGATTAATAATTAATTCACAGGTGCTTTTAGTATGCACTGAATTTTGCGTTATACTGAGACATTCAGAATGTCTGAATGTCTTAGTCAACATCATTGCAGCCAACATTTGTTGATTAATGGTCTGGCTTTCTACGGTCTTTGAGCTGTTTAAAGTGCTGGAGAATTGTCTCCTGTTTTACTGCTAGAAATCTAAACTCTTATGTACAATATTGTATGGTGGAACTGCACAAACGTTTGTTTCATTCAGAAATCCTTCCATTTATCAAAAAGTGAAATATATCTTTAAGAAAAGTATCATAATGGCCATTCAGCCCATCAAATCTGTACTGCAAAAAAAAACATTTGCACGTTCACTAGTCCCACTTTCCTGTGCTAGCCTCGAAACCTTGAATGTTCTAGCATTTCGAGTGCTCGTGTAAGTACTTTTTAATCATTGTGAGGTTTTCATTTCAACTATCTTTCCAAGGCCATACATTCCAAACCCCCTCCACTTTTTGGATGAAAAGATATTTCCTCCGATTTCCCCTCTCAGCCTTTCACCTTAAAATGTTGCCTCTTTGTTATTAACTCTTTGACTAAAGGGAATATTTTCTATTCATCTTATGCCCTCATAAGCTTTCCTTCCCCCCTCCAAATCTCCCAAGATTAATTTTCTTTTCAAAGTTGTGGTACTTTTTTTATTTTAACAGATTTGCATTTGTGCCTTGCACATGAAGAAGGAAGTATGTGGTTATTATCCAGTCAGTTCAGCAATTGGCTACGTATCAATTTTAGTATTGCTGAAAAAGATATTTTGTTGAAACTTTTTTGTCATGCACTCTTCAGGATAATTTGTAAGAAAAACCAAGTCAAGGGGAAACCCAGCATCATACTGCATCAGTGGCGAGTGCTGATTAGTTGGCATGTAGGTTTTGGTAGTGGTGTTACCAGAAAGAATGCACAAAAAGATAATTGTCTTGTGACTTATAACTTCGGTGGAGGGAAATTTCCATTTAATTTAGTTGAGCACCGAGCTGCTGTCTGTCTGCTTGGATTCAGTTGAGATAGTCAGGGTGTTAAGTGCCCTAAAACTTCTCTATCCAAAGAGAACAAAGTCTGAATGTTAAACTTGCTGCCATGGGATATGGTTGACGCAAGCAGGATAGCTACATTTAAGAAAAGCTAATCAACATAGAACCTAGAGTAGAGATGGAAGGATTAACCGACGAAAAGTGATGAAGTGGGGAGTGAGAAGGAAACATGTATGGAACAGTAACATCAGCATTGACCCATTGGGCTGAATTGTCTTTTTAGAGATTTAATTCTCTTCTAATAATTAGAATGTCATCCAACCATTTAGGGTAAACACCGCTCATTTCGACAACAGCTGCTTTCTTGGATTAAAGAAAGTGAATTCAGCAAAGTTGTGGTCCTGTCCAGCAGTTATGCCTTTCATCGTGTTGACCAGCAGCTCATTGGGTAGGTACAGTGTCACCATTGTGATTAGCATTGAAAGATGGCTTGATGAGATTTTGCATGTTATGAGAAAGAACTTTTCAGTAATGGCCCATAGAAACCAGTTCTAACCTAAACTCTGGCTGGGTTTTCTGATATTGTTGAAGGTTTGGGGGCCACTGCGACTGTCCTGTGTCCAGATTACGTAAGAGGAATTACTTCAACAATGATTCTGCTTCTAAATAAAAATAAAAACTGATGGAGAAATTAGAGGTCTGGCTTCACCTGTGGAGAGAGAAGTAGAGTTATACTGGACTTGAAATGTTCCCTCTGTTTCTCTATCCACAAGTACCGTTGGACCTGCTGAGATTTTCCAGCTTCAGATTTCCAGCATCTGCAGTATTTAGTTTTTGTTTGAATGGTCCTGCTCTTGATATTTAGCTCTCAAGAGGCTAAATAAAAGGCTCAGTTATGATATTCCCATGGTTGAATTACCTCCTGGCTCTTACCTAAACTCATCCGAAAAGCCACTTGGTGAGGTCCTGTAAAACTGCAACTTGGCAAATGTCACTGTCTTCAGGAGAAGACAGTGGCTAGGTACGTAATATCTTTGAACAAAGCTCTTCACAATTCTGAGAGATATCCAGCACTGGAATTCAAAATACCAAACAATTGTAAAACCACAAGTTTCCCATTTTTAAAAAAGTTGTCAAGGTTGTTAGTACACAAACTTCTACTGAAGGCTGTGGAGGCCAGGTCATTGCGTATATTTAAGACAGAGATAGATAGGTTCTTGAGGGTCATGGGTTACAGGGAGAAAGCAGAGAATGGGGTTGAGAAACTTATCAGCCATGAGTGAATGGTGGAGCAGACTCGATGGGCTAAATGGCCTAATTTCTGCTCCTATACACCAGATGTGTATTAATGTGTGATGTGTAATGAAGCTAAAAAACGTGTTGCTGGAAAAGCGCAGCAGGTCAGGCAGCATCCAAGGAGCAGGATAATGATGTGTAATGAAGCAGACTTGATTAGGGAGTTTAAGGTGAAGGAACCTGTAGGGAGCGGTAATCATAATATGATAGCATTCACTCAGCAGTTTGAGAGGGTGAAGTGTGAATCAGGTATAACTGTATTATAATTGAGTAAAGGTAGTTACAAAGACATGAGGGAGAAGTTGGCCAGAGGTGATTGGAAGGGGAACCTAACAGGAAAGACAGTGGGGCAGCAATGGCAGGGGTTTCTTGGAGTAATTTGGGAGGTATAACAGGAAGTTATCCCGAGGGAGAAGAAGCATATTAAGGAGAGGATGAGACAACCATGGCTGACAAGGGAAGTTAGGGACAATATAAAAGCAAAAGGAAAAGCATAGAATATGGTGAAGATTAGTGGGAAGCCAGAGGATTAGGAAGCCTTTTAAAAACCAGTAGGGATAACTTAAAAAGGCAATAAGGAGAGGAGAAAATGAAATATGTGAGTAAGCCAATCAGTAATCTAAAATAAGATATCTAAGTGGTAAGAAAAAGGCAAGTTTGGTGTGGACATTGGATGCTGGAAAGTGAGGCTGGAACAGTAGTAATGTTGAACAAAGAAGTAGCAGCGGAACTGAACAGTTACTTAGTAATCGAGTTATACAGCACCCTTAGGTTCAACTTGTTCATGCCAAACAGGTATCCTAAACTGATCTAGTTCCATTTGTTAGCATTTCACCCCTAATCCTTTAAACTCTTCCTATTCATGGACCATCTCGATGCCTTTTAAATGTTATAATTATACCCGCCTCCAACCATCACATCTTGCAGCCTGTTCCGTACACACATCACCCTCTGTGTGAGAAAGTTGCCCCTCAGGTCCCTTTTAAATCTTTCCCCTCTCACCTTAAACCTTACCTCCTGCCGTTGGAATATTATCTTGGCTGTTCACCTTATCCATGCCCCTCATGATTTTATAAACCTCTATAAGGTCATAAGACCATAAAACATAGGAGCAGAAATTAGGTCATTTCGCCCATCAAGTCTGCTCCACCATTCAATCATGGCTGATACGTTTCTTGTGCTTTCTCCTCATAACCCTTGTTCCTCTTGATACTTAAGAACCTATCTATCTCTATCTTAAATATACTCAATGACCTGGCCTCCACAGCCTTCAGTAGCAATGAATTCCATAGATTCACCACTCTGTGGCTGAAGAAGTTTCTCCTTATCTCTGTTCTAAAAAATCTTCCCTTTACTCTAAGATCATCCTTCAACATCTGACGCTCCAGGGAAAAAAGCCCCAGCCTATTCAACATCTCTCTATAGCTCAAGCCTTCCAATCCTAGCAGCATTCTTATAAATCTGTTTAGCACTCTTTTTAAGTTTCAGAGTTGAATGCAGTATTCTAAAAGTGGCCTCACCAATGTCCTGAACAGCTGTAACATGACATCCCATGCACTGACCAATGACAGCAAGCGTACCAAACACCATCTTCAATACCCGTCTACCTTGCATCAGTTTTCACAGTGGAAGACACAAGCAGCCTACCAGACCTTGAAGAGTGTCAGGAGAGGAAATAAGTGTGGTGGCCATCACAAAGGAGAAGGTGCCGGGGGAAGCTGAAAAGTTTGAATATTAATAAATCATCCAGAATGGGTGGACTACAGCCCACAGTTCTGAAGGAAATAGCTGGGGAGATTGTAGGGGCATTGATTGTGATCTTTCAGGAATCACTGGAACCAGGAATGATCAGAGAGGATTGAAATGTGGCTAATGTACCACCCCTGTTAAAGAAGGGCAGGAGGCAGAAGACAAAACTATCAGCTGGTTAGAGTGACCTTGGTTGTTTGTAAGATTTTAGAGCCCATTATTAAGGATTACTTGGAAGTACGTGGTGAATAGGACAGAGTCAGCATTTCTTCAGCAAGGAGAGTCAAGTCTGACCAATCTGTTAGAATTCTTTGAGGACGTAATGAGCAAGTTAGACAAAGGAGAGCCACTGGATGTGATCTAGTAATTTTGCAGATGACACAAAAGTTGGGGTGGCACAGTAAACAGTGAAGAAGGTTATCAGAGTACACGGGGATCTTGGTCAATTGGGCCAATGGACAGAGGAACTCTGTCCAAATGGAGTTTAATTTATCTGCAAGGTGTTGCATTTTGATAAGACAAGCAAAGGCAGGACCTACACAGTTAATGGTTGGACTTTGGAGAATGTTGTAGAACAGAGGGACCTAGTGGTTCAGGAAGGCATTTGGCCTTCATTACTTAGACCATAGGAGTTGAGATGTCATTTTGTGATTGTACAGATGAAGCTACTTTTGGAATACTGTGAAGGATATTATTAAATTGGAGGGGGTACAGAAATGATTTACAAAGATATCAATGTCAAAAGATTTACAAGGGGCGGCATGTTGACTCAGTGATTAGCGCTGCTGCCTCACAGCACCAGAGACCCTGGTTTTGATTCTACTCTTGGGTAACTGTATGCAGTTTGCACATTCTCTCTGCGTTTGCATGGGTTTCCTTCAGGTGCTCTGGTTTCCTCCCACAATCCAAAAATGTTCAGATTTGGTGAATTGTCCATTCTAAATTGCCTTTAGTATTCAGGAATGTGCAGGCTAGGTGGATTAGCCATTGGAAATGCAGGGTTACAGGAATAGTGTTAGGGGTTGGGTCTGGATGGGATGCTGTTCGGAGGGTTGTGTGGACTTGATGGGCCAAATGGCCTGCTGCCATCACTGTAGGGATTCCATGATTCTATGTTACTGTGACTAGAGCATTTGAGTTATAAGGAGAAGCTGGATAGGCTGGCACTTTCTTCACTGGAGTGTGGGAGGCTGAGAGATGACCTTATATTGGTTTATAAAATCATGACGGGCATAGATAAGTTGATTAGCTAAGGTCTTTTCCTGAGGGTAGCAGAGTTCAAAACTAGAGGGCATATTTTTAAGGTGAGAGGAGAGAGTTTTAAAAGGGACCTGAGGGGCAATGTTTTCACACAGGGTGGTTCTTTTGCTGAATGAACTGCCAGAGGAAGTGGTGGATGCAGGTACAGTTACAACATTTAAAAGACATTTTACAGATAGATGAATAGTAAAGGTTTAGAGTGGGCCACACACAGCCAAATGGGACTCATTTAGTATGGGAAACTTGGTTGGCATGGATGAGTTGGACTGAAGAGTTTCACTGCTGTATGACTCTGACTCCACTGCACGGGAGGCTGTAAATATGATAAAAACCCATGGTGTTAGGGGCAAGGTACTGGCATGGGTAGAGGATTGGCTGACTGGCAGAAGGCAGAGAGTAGGGATAAGGGGATCTTTATCAGGATGTTTACTGGTAACTAGTGGAGTTCTGCAGAGGTCAGTTTTGGGACCACAACTATTCATGTTATACATTAATGCCTTGGACGAAGGAACTGAAACCATTGTTGCTAGGTTTGCAAATGACAAAGATAAGTGGAGGGACAAATAGTGTTGAGGAAGAGGGGTGGCTGCAGAAGGACTTGGACATGCTAGGTGAGTAGGTAAAGAAGTGGCAGATGTAATACAATGTAGCAAAGTGTGAGGTTAGACATTTTGGCAGGAAGAAATTCGGGTGTAGACTATTTTCTAAATGGGGCAAGGTTTCAAATGTGAGGCATAAAGGAGGTGGGATTCTAGTTCAGGCTTCTCTGAAGGTTAACATGCAGGTTTATTTGACCGTTCAGAAGGCAAATGCAATGTTGGCATTTATTTCAAGAGAGCTAGAATCCAAGAGCTAAGGCTGTATAACTCTATGGTCAGACTGCGTTTAGAATATTGTGAGCAGTTTTGGGTCCTGTATCTAAGGGAAGATGTGCTGGCATTGGAGGAAGCTGACAGGAATGATCTGTGAGATGAAGGCCTGGTGCCTCTGACCTCGATAGAGTTTAGAAAGATAAGTCAGCGAGAAACCTTACATTTAACTGCTTATGGTAGTTTTTCTATGACACATTGGTTGCGTTCTTGTGCAACCCTGTCTTCTAGAAAAATCACACTTTAGAAACAGCACTTAAAGCATTGGCAATGTAATCACGTTACTGGTTACATGCATTTTAAAAGTTTGCCCATTAGGAACAGTGTCCCCAATTCATCAGTCACATTACAATTAATTTGTGTTAATGAAACGTGTGTTATAGCGGAACAACCTGTCCTCTAACATCACTGTGAATTGAGAGAGCCCGCGACTTAATTACTTGTAAGCTGTCAATAAAGAAACATTTGCATCGAAAACTAAATTTAGGTTATGGTATACCATTCCTAAAATATCTTAACTATTTTTACAGCACTCCACTGCGATATTTGGCAACACCTGCTCTGCAAACCATTGTGGGAGACAAGTTCCAGACCCTCAAATGGAAAGAACTTGAACGGGTAGCAGCGTTTCCTGGGATTAGTGAGGTGGAAGAGGAGATTTCCATCCCTGGAGGTGGCATCACAAAATCATTGTACCATAATAGGTACGAATTTTAGTATGTTTAATGTTAGACCTGGAGCTGAAAATGTGTTGCTGAAAAGGCACAGCAGGTCAGGCAGCATCCAAAGAGCAGGAGAATCGACTTTTTGGGCATGAGCCCTTCTTCAGGTTTCCTGAAGAAGGGCTCATGTCCGAAACGTCGATTCTCCTGCTCCTAGGATGCTGCCTGACCTGCTGTGCTTTTCCAGCAACACATTTTCAGCTCTGATCTCCAGCATCTGCTGACCTCACTTTCTCCATGTTAGACCTGGATCCTAGTAACGTGCTGAGACTGAGAATGACTTTACAGAGGACAAGTCAGCATAGGTTGTACTGAGCTCTCTGACTCCTGCACTGTTGGAGTTGGAGAGACAGAGTTCAATTGCAATTCAGTTCCAAACATGCTGCCTCATCAAAAAGGGCAGTGTGCTGCAGAAACACAACCAATCTGGCAGCGTCTGTGGAGAGAAAGTAGAGTTTTGAATCTAGTGACCCTTCATTGGAACTGAAGGTATCTGGGGAAAGTTGGAATGTAGCTGATGATGGGATGGGGTTTAGGTTGAGGTGGGTGGAAAGACGAGAGAGTACATTGAGATGATATCCAGGCAGAAAAAAAGGATAGGCAAACAGATTGCTGATGATGAACTGAGAGAGAGATGTAATAACTAAGTGGTGCATAAATATTTGCAAATGGGTTGGTTGTGCTGTAACAGGATTTACAGGACTGTACATTGGGTTGTGGGCAGGGGGATACAAGAAAGGGAGAGCATATTCATGTTCTGTAATTGTTAAATGCCATGTTGAGTCCTGAAGACCTAGGTGAAGATTAGGTGTTGTTCCTCCAGCTTGTACTGAGTCTCACTCATTCATTTCCATACTGCACTGCCTACTGCACCTGTTCATTTCCAGTGATTAGTGTACAAGGACATCCAGATCTCATTGCACATTGCCTATCCCAACCTATCTCTCTCCAGATAATAATTTGCTTTTCTGACTTCTGTCCTATTTAGTTACATTGTTAATTCATCCACCGTACATTTCCACACACTCACAACCTGTCTCAATTACCTAGAAGCCTCTTCACATCCTGCTCACCATTCATTTAGTGTCATCAGCAAATTTGAAAATGTTACACTTGCTTCCCTCATCCAAATCATTGCTATGTATCATGAATAACTGGGATCAAGCACTGCGGTACCCCAATTGTCACTGCTTTCCATTTTAGAAGTCCCATTCGTTCTTACAGTTTAACAAATTTTCAATCTTGTAGTATATTACCACAATGTCATGTGCTTTGATTTTGGACATGAATCTCTAAGGTGGGACTTTATCAAACCCTTTCTGAAAATCCAAATTTACTGGTTCTTCCTCATTTAGTGGACTAGTTACATTCTCAAAAAAAGCTGTCTGCTTGTCAGTATGATTTCACTTTCATAAACCCATCTTAACTTTGTGTAAAGCAGTTGAAAATTTCCAACTGTCCTGTTATCACATCCTTTATGATAGACCCAGCATTTTTGCTACTACTAATGTTACGCTAGCCAGTTTAAAAGTTCCCATCTTTATTTAAGTGTTGGAGTTATATTTGCCATTCTTCACTATGTCAGTACTGGGTCGGTTAGCTCAATAGGTTGAATGGCTGGTTGCTGCCAACAATGTGGGTTGATTTACCGCACCAGCTGAAGTTACTGTGAAAGACTCTGCTCATGTGAGGTGTGATGATCCTCAGGTTAAAATATTGCCAGTCATCTCTAGTGTGTGTGTGTGTGTGTGTGTGTGTGTGAGAGAGAGAGAGCAGTTCTGTGGTCTGATAGAAATTTGGCAACTTTACCTTTACTGTATGGAAGTTTCGAAGATGAAAACCAACACATCCACTATTTAGTTTCCTGGAATGTAGGTTATCAGGTCTTGGAGAATAGCTTCCAGTCTATTAATTTCTCCACATTTTTTAACTAATACTAATTTCCATCAATTCCTCCTTTCCAAAAGAGTTTGCATTTCGCATGCATTATTGGGAAGTTTTTTTTGTATCTTTTATAAAGACTGAACAAAAGTAATTGATTGTTCTGCCATTTCATTGTTCCCCATTAATAATTCTCTTGTTGTAGTCAGTAAGGGCCCATATTTGTCTTCACTATTTTTTTTTGTGTGCTTATAGAAGCATGTTTTCTGTTCCTTGCAAATTTACTCATTCTGTTTTACTTCTCTTAGTCAACATCTTAAGTCTCCTTTGAGTTCTAAATTGCCAAAGGTCGATGTGATAAAATCCTTTTTGTTTGTTTACACAAGTGTTCGGGTATCGTAACAATTACTCCTAGATATTTGGAATCTGTATAAATGGGAAGAACTGTGGGTGTGGGTTCTGAGGAAGGGTCATTCGAGTTGAGACGTTGAGTGTGATTTCTCTCCACGGTGCCAGACCTCCTTGAGCTTTTTTAGCAATTTCTGTTTTTCTATTTAGAATCTGTGTTGTGGTCTGAGTGCTGTTGCGCTCATCTGCCATTCTCAGACAAGCCACAAGAGGGGGCTGTTGTAGTAAAGCTGAATCAGTCTACTTCAAGTTATATAAAAGCTGACTCAGTATAAGATAAAATACTAGAAAACATTTACTGGAGCTCTGGTCAAGAACTGCTTAACAAGTCAACAGTGATGGATTAAAGAACTTTTTTTTGTATAGATGCTCTTCAGTTTTATCAAAAAGAGAAATGTTACTGTACCTGTTTGTGTGCTAACTCCTGTACTAATTTTGTACAGTTGCACTGAAGGAATCCCTTTGGCAGTGCTCCTCATTTTCTGTTCCGAAGGAGATAATATCCCTGATGCATTCAACCTTCTGAACTTCCTGAATGAGTGGATGGAGTTGAAAGAAAAGCCAGTAAGTTTACTCTTCAGTTCTCGTTTGCCCCTTCTCTTCCTGTGTGACTGCTTAGATTGTTTGTGCAAATCCAGCAGCAGTTTCAAAGATTGGCTGGATTTGCACCTACTTCACCATTTCCCTCTTTCGATCTCTTAGAATATAGAACATTACAGCGCAGTCCAGGCCCTTCGGCCCTTGATGTTGCGCTGACTTGTCATACCAATCTGAAGCCCATCTCACCCACATTATTCTATGTACATCCATATGCTTGTCCAATGACAACTTAAAATGTACTTAAACTTGGCGAATCTACAATTGTTGCAGGCAAAGCATTCATACCCTTACTCTCTGAGTAAAGAAATTATCTCTGACATCTGTCCTATATCTATCACCTCTCAATTTAAAGCCATGCTTCCTCATGCTTGCCGTCACCCTGAAAAAGGCTCTCCCTGTCCACCCTATCTAACCCTCTGATTATCTCATATGTCTCTATTAAATCACCTCTCAACCTTCTTCTCTCAATTGAAAACAGCCTCAAGTCCCTCAGCCTTTTCTCCTAAGACCTTCCCTCCATACCAGGCAACATCCTAGTAAATCTCCTCTGCACCCTTTCCAAAGCTTCCACATCCTTCTTATAATGCGATGACCAGAACTGTACACAATATTCCAAGTGCGGCCACACCAGAGGTTTGTACAGCTGCAGCATAACCTCATGGTTGCGGAACTTGATCCCTCTATTAATAAAAGCTAAAACACTTCTTATGCCTTCTTAACAACCCTGTCAACCTGGGTGGCAACTTTCAAGGATCTGTGTACCTGGACACCGAGATCTCTCTGCTCATCTCCACTCCCAAGAATCCTACCATTAGCCCAGTACTTTGCATTCCGGTTACTCCGACCACAGTGAATCACCTCACACTTGTCTGCATTAAACTCCATTTGCCACCTCTCAGTCCAGCTCTGCATCTTACCTATGTCTCTCTGTAACCTACAACATCCTTCGTCACTATCCACAACTCCACCGACCTTAGTGTCATCTGCAAATTTACTAACCCATCCTTCTCCGCCCTCGTCCAGGTCGTTTATAAAAGTGATAAACAGCAGTGGACCCAACACTGACCCTTATGGTACACCACTAGTAACTGGACTCCAGGATGAACACTTCCCATCAACCACCACCCTCTGTCTTCTTTCAGTAAGCCAATTACTGATCCAAATTGCTATATCTCCCACAATCCCATTCCTCTGCATTTTGTACAATAGCCTATTGTGGGGAACCTTATCGAATGCCTTGCTGAAATCCATATACACCACTTCAACCGGCTTACTCTCATCCACCTGTTTGGTCACCTTCTCAAAGGACTCAATAAGTTTTGTGAGGCACGACCTACCTTCACAAAACCGTGCTGATTATCCCTTATCAAATTATTCTTTTCTAGATGATTATAAATCCTATCTCTTATAACCTTTTCCAACACTTTGCCAACAACTGAAGTAAGGCTCACTGGTCTATAATTACCAGGGTTGTCTCTACTCCCCTTCTTGAACAGGGGAACCACATTTGCTATCCTCCAGTCTTCTGGCACTATTCCTGTAGACAATGACGATTTAAAGATCAATGCCAAAGGCTTGGCAATCTCCCTGGCTTCTCTGAGGATCCTAAGATAAATCCCATCTGGCCCAGGGGACTTATCTATTTTCACACTCTGCAGGATTTAACTTCCTTGGTATTTTTAAGAACTTGCTGAATTTTCAGATTAATTACCCACCAAACATGCTGTAGAAAGTTGGAATGCAATTGATAGAATATTTGTTAATTAAATGTCAAGCTGTTTCTCAAACAGTAACTTACAGCACAGAAAGAGACTAATTCAGTCTGTCAATTCACTGCTGGCTCTCCACTGAACAATCAAGTCAGACTATTCCCTGGCCTGTTCCCTAAAGCCCTGAAACTTAGTGGTTTTCAAATACCCATTATTTTCCTTTTGAAATCATTGTTTTTAACTCCTGTACTCTCGAAGGATATAGGTTCTCGGCCATTACTATTCACTCCATGAAAGCATTTTTGCTCACATTCCTTCTACATCTCTCTTCCAAACTCTTGCTCGAAACGTCGAATTCTCTATTCCTGAGATGCTGCCTGGCCTGCTGTGCTTTGACCAGCAACACATTTGCAGCTGTGATCTCCAGCATCTGCAGACCTCATTTTTTACTCTTCAATCTGTGTCCCCAATTCCTTGTATCATCAACTAATGAGAAGAGGGTTTATTTGTCTGTCTTGCCTATGCCTGTCAAAACCTTGATATATCTCAAGAAGGGCAGCCCCAGACATTTCAAATTAACTTTGTCATTGAATTCTCTATCAACCTCCGCCCCCCCCAGACCTCTCAACATGACTGTCAATTAAAGGGTTCGGAGAAGAGTTAACATTCTCCCTAAACTGGGTTACAGTACCAGGTATGATACTGTCGTTGAGATAACCAGGTTCAGCAAAACTTCCCCACTTCAGTACCGATTGCCTCTACTTATAAAGCCAAAGGTCCCATTTGTTTTGCAAATTGCTCTCTGAATACATCCTTCCACTTTCAAAGATCAAGCCACATGTAATCCCATACCCCTCCCTTCCTGCAGACTTCAGAATTGTGCTGTTGACTGTATATTGCCTTTCCTTAATCCTTCTGCTAAGATGCTAGGTCTTTCGCTTCTCTATTGAATTCCATCTGCCTGGCTGCCTGTTTAGCCAACCTGTCTGTCGCAGGAAATTATCTGCGTTTCTGGATTATTAGTCCACTGACAATACCACTAGGCTGTCACCTCCCCTGAAGGATCACTCCAATCCAAACATTCCCACTTTGACACTCGTCCACCTTATTTCTCTGCACCAGATTCAGCAATGTTTCCT
Organism: Hemiscyllium ocellatum; assembly: GCF_020745735.1. Lineage (NCBI taxonomy): Eukaryota > Metazoa > Chordata > Chondrichthyes > Orectolobiformes > Hemiscylliidae > Hemiscyllium > Hemiscyllium ocellatum. Next base: position 129,767,773 of record NC_083404.1, read on the forward strand.
TTCTAAATAAAAACAAAGTGCTGGAAGAACTCAGCAGGTCTGGCAGTGTCTATGTAGAGACAGCCGGTGTTAATATTTTAAGTGCAATGTGCCTCCTTTCTAGTTAGGCCAAGAACATCACGATCAAGGAAGTTCTCCTGAATACAGTTCATGAATTCAAATTAATCTTTCTCCTTTGCTCTAACATTATTGTAATCCAACTGATAGATGTAAACTATTAATACTCTGAAGTTGCAAATTCAAATCTCACCTACTGGAATTTAAATTCAGTTTAAAAATATTTGCATTGGCAAGTCTACCATTGCTTCTCATAAAAACCCACCTGACTCGTTATTGTCCTTTTGGGATTAAATCTGACACCTTTACCTGCTCTAACCTACACGTGACTGTCTACAGCAATGTAGTCATGATTTGGAGATGCCGGTGTTGGACTGGGGTGTACACAGTTAAAAATCACACAATACCAGGTTGTAGTCCAATAGGTTTAATTGGAAGCACACTAGCTTCCAAAGCTAATGTGCTTCCAATTAAACCTGTTGGACTATAACCTGGTGTTGTGTGATTTTTAACTTTGTACAGCAGTGTAGTTGACATCTAACTGTTTACAAGCCAGTGAGGAATGAGCGACGAATGTTGACTTTGCCTATGAAAGAATTAAGGAAAATAGAGACCCCAGAATCAGATTGATTTGTTGCTCTCTTTGTCTCACACTCTTGCTGTCCCTTTCTCTCTCTCTTTACCCCCTCACTATTTGGCGGCCTACAGAAAACTACCGAAAGAAAGTATGTGACTCTGCTGTCACCAAATGGATTGTGTTCTTCCCTCCAGAGGATATTTCCTTTCCAACACTAGTGTCTTCCATAATGAGTCTTGCCACTCTACTTCCCCTTTTCTCTATCTTTTCTTAACACTTGATAGCTTTATACATTTAAGCACTCGGTGTTAAGAACAATAGATTTAAGTTGTATTGTGTTAGGAAAAGGGGACATGATTTTGTCATTTTTAGAGTTGCATTTGTGAGCTTGCGGCTTTGCTGCGATTCTAGTGGTCTGTGTTGTTTGCATGCATTTTATTTACCAGTTCAAAGTGAGGAGTTAGAATTGAATAGTTCAGTGAATTAAAATTTGCAAGTGTTTTTAAAGAAGTGCCATTGGGGGATTCAGTGATAGAGAAAGACAGAACAATCCAGAAGTTAAATTAGGTGCCAGAGAGTGGAGGCAAGTCTGCTGGACTGAGTTTGTGGTGTTTGCTTTGATGTTAAATACTTACAAGTTTAATTTGCAGCTTGCTTTGGGTGTCTTGGGGAGAGATTCCAGCTGAAAAGAAAATGACATCCAGTGACTGCATAGAAATTTACCAAAAGGAAAACAATTGCAGAAGGCATTTAGTACGCTTACCTTCGTTGCGCAGGCTTCTGAGGATAGGAGTTGGAAAATCATGTTATATAGGGCAGTGATGAGGCCATTTTTGGAGGGCGAAACTAGGGGAAGTTTTAAGGTGAGAGGAGAAAGTTTCAAAAAGAAGATGGTGGGCAACCATTTTTTTACACTGTGTGGTTAGTGTGTGGAATGAACTGCCAGAGAAAGTGATGGATGGAGGTACAGTTATAATATTTAGAACACATTTCGGTAAGTACATGAAGAGGAAAGATTTGGAAGGATATAGGTGAAATGCAGACAAGTGGGACTGGTATATTTTGGAAACATGGTTTGCATGGACTAGTTGGAATGAAGGGCCTGTTTCCATGCTGTATGACGACTCTGATTTTTGTGAATGTGTTCAGTTATTGACCTGCACAGTTCTAGAACAAAGCAAAAGTGCACTTTGTGCATTTCTATACATAATTCCTTTGTCTTTCCAGTCTGCTCCAATCTTGTAGTGCCTAATACACATGTTAGATACCTTATTTTACTTCTATATGCTGATGGTGCCATTTTCAATCACTCCCCAAATACACTAGCGAACCTTGCCAAGTGAACATCAATCCTAGTCTTATTGAGGGACAATCTGTCCCATTTGAATAGGTGATTTCTGGTGGCCCCAATGCTTCAAGAATTTAAAGTTCTTTTTTCCTGGTCTTCAAGTCACACACCGATCCTCCTTATTTTCCAATTTTAACACTGACTAGTGTGTGGGCTACATTTTAACTTCCTCCCTAACTCCTGAAAGCCTGACTGTGGGGCTTCATTACTGCCCTCTGTTTGTACCATATACTGAAACTTTTGACTCTCTATCCCAGAAGTCTGCACTCATCTCAAAAAAGATTTAAACTGGATTTAATTCCTGTAGATAGTTTCAAAGTTAAATTTGTTGAACTTTATTTGTTTTTTCTCTGTGTTAGTTGATCTGTACATGATTTGACTTGTTATGGACCAGGCCAGACCCCCTCAAAACATTTAGGAAGGTAGCCCTGACCCTAAGGTTTCTAGTTGTTTCAGATAAATGTAGGGTGGATATTCTGGGAGTGATGCAGCTGGTCAAACTACTTGGTTTCAAGTAAAACAGAATTTATTTACACATCACTGAGAAAACACAACTAAAAGAAAACAGAATTTAGAATAACAAGATTTGTAAACCCAATCAATAGGATATGCCCTGCAATTTAGCAAAGAGCTGATCTGATTTCCTGCAATATCTTATAAATATACACCTTGGCAAAAAGGTAAATTCAAACACTGATTCTAATAGGAGAGAGAGATGGCAAAGAGAATCGGCTAAGCAATCATTTGCTGAAGCACAGTACCTCTTTTCACTCCAGCAGCTTCTCTGGGTTCCCAGCTAAAACTAAACCAAACTAGAAAAAAATCCCTAAATTGGGAGAACTGGCCACTCCCCTTTCATTATATAATTTCTGAAAAGAACGGCCACGAGCAAAACCCCAATTACCAGACACATTGGAACCTCTGCCTTTTACAACCCATTTTAAAAAAAACTAAGGACAACAACTTTGTTAAAGGAGCAGCATCGTCACAGACTAATTTGCCTTCCTTCTTGTTTCTTTCTCAATCCTTAATCTTATTATTAGGGGAGTTGCAACTATGTTTGTTGAAATCCTTCTGGTAAATTCTTAAGATTCTGTTAAATCTTATGTTACGTCCCCTCCAAAATCAATTTCTCCTTCCATTTGGAATAGGGAAAGTCTCAACTTCCTCCAGCTGAGCTATTCAGCTCCTGTCAAAACATCATCCTGAGGCCATTTGTTTTGGCTGCTCATTGTACAGCTGAATCTCTGTGTTTTTCTTTATGCTGAGTTTCAAAGTTCTATCCTATCTAACACACTGCTGTTGATGCAGAGGTTTCCTGCTTGTCTGTTGTCACTATCAATCTGGGATTTCTTTTTGTGCAAAGAATGTTGTACAATCTGCAAATGCTGATCAGTAATAGATTTGAAGATGTATCCAAGCATGATACGGTGTTTAAGGCCATTTTCAAGTAAACTGAAACTTGCACAATTTTTATTAGTTTGTCGGATTATGTTCTTTGAAATTAATCCTTTAAAAAATAATAGATGTGAACAGTTTGATTAATGAGATGTGTTTCCTTCTCAGAATGATCAACATGGTGTAACACAAGCTCAATGGAAGATCCCTAGTTCTTGGAGGTTACTGTTTGGCAGTGGCATTCCACCAGCTCTCTTCTAACTCAGTTGGTCCAAACTCCGTTTACTATACAGTAAATGGATTGAAGCTATGTTTACACTGTTGGTTACTCATGTAAAGACATAGTTTTTAAAATAAAAATCAGTCTTGGAAGTCTAAATTATGTACTGTTACTGCACATCTGTTGAATTCATGTTGAATATCAATTCTTAAATCTCTGATGCAATGTTCACTTCCAGATAAGTGAGCAGTTAATCGTAAGGAGGCTTGGGTAAATTGTAAAATTGTCCTCATGTTGGTGTGTTTACAAGGAGGAAGTGATATCTTTAAATTCTAAATGAGTGTATATGCAGTGACTGAAGTATGAACAGTTTTTGAGAAAGAGAATGTTTTGTGGGGCAGACCAATACCAAAAGACATCAATATAAGATAGTCAAGAAGCAATCTAATAGAGAATTCAGAAGAAATGTCTGCTTGAGTTTTAAGAATGTGAAACTTGCTGCTTTAAGGTGCGGCTTAAGTGAGTAGTGTTACTGGATTGTGAAAAGAAGGTGGAGAACCACAAGAGGGAGAAGGGAATAGAGGGTTATGATGATAGATTAAAATTAAATGCAGGAATGGGCTAAAATGGAACATAAATACCCATTCGATTGAATTACCTGTTTTTCTCTATTAATCCTAAGTGCTGTATATGGTTTTGTGGGAGAATCTTCATTTCAGAAGTATGCTGAGAAGCAGTGTATTGTATAAATCTGTTTTATTGTCTACTATATGCTCTAAAAATGTATTAAAGTTTCATTTGAACCAGATAAGTTTAATATTTGGTTACTTTTTTAAAAAATAAAACATTTTCCCTACTTTTTGGTATCATACTTTGTGTTTTAAGTGCTGTTTAGAATTATCCCTAGACACATCTGCCTCTACGTCGGCTGTGCTATAGAGGATGAGACCACACTCTCTTTAGATGTCTGCTCAAAAAGCTCACCTATGATCTATTTCTAGGTTTTTGGAATTAGAATGTCACACTCCCTCAAAATCAGTTAAGTATTTAGAAGGACATAAGTGTATAAAATCCTAAATATATTTTCTACATTAGAGTATGTTGGCATGGGCTACAATTTCCTGTCCTGTGATGTCCTAAAAAGAGTGACGTGTGACCTCAGCATTTCTGTATTCAAATATTTTGGCAATGATCTTTCTTTATAAATTTTTTGCTAATATCCAGCAGCATGTTAAGAACATATGAACAAGAGTAGGCTATTCACCCCCATCAAGACTGTTCATATACCTGCTTTTGACCATATCCCTTAATACATTTGCTTAACAAAAATGTATCTGAGACTGATCTAGTATCAACTGCCATTTGAAGAAGAGAAACCTCTACCACCCTTTGTGCTTCCCAACATCTCTCTTGAATGGTCTAACCCTAATTTTTAGACTATGCTCTTTAGTTCTAGAATACCCCCAGTACAGGACAGGAATATTCTACTTGAATTTGTTTCCTGTGTGAAATGAACTGTGATTTGGCTTGAATAGTGACATCTGCCATTCAATTAGTTTAATATTCAGTGTTGGTTAGACAGACAGCTAACGTGAATTAGATTAATGCCAACAGCACATGATTCAATTCTAATTCCAAATGTAGAAGACTTTCTACGCCTGCTTCCTTGATCTGCCGGGATTAAAGTATCAAACTTTGCCATGGTTGGATGAATAACCACGTGACTATTCTTAGCACTTGACCCCCAGCTTTGTATGCCTTAGCATACTTAAAACATTGAGAGTTTCTGCCTCTATCCTCACAGGCAATGTGTTCCAGATTCCCACCATCCTCTGGGTGAACAAATCTTTTCCTCAAACTATATGCTTTGACTAATAAAGAAATGCCCCATATACCTTCTTAACCATTTTATCTACCTGTCCCATTATTTTACGGGACTAGTGCTTTCCCAAGGTTTTATTCATGTATTCCTTTGCCTATTTGTGCTGCTCAAGAATATAACTTTATGTTTATCCAGATTGAATTGCATTTACTCCTGCTCAGCCCATCTATATCCTCTTGTAGTATATTTACTATCCCACCAATTTTTGTATCATCTGTGAGCTTACTGATCAAACCTCTGACATCCAAGTTGAAATCATTTGCATAAAACACAAAGAGCAAGGCCTTCAGCCAACTGTGGATCCAATTTGCCAGATTTCTTTGGAACCCATGGGCCTTTGCTATAAATCTCCAGAATGGGATTTAACAAAAGCCTTGCTGAAATCCAAGCAGACTACATCATTGCTCTCATCTACACACCTTGTCACCTCTTCAAAAAAAATTCAATCAAGTTGGTCAGACATACCTAACTCTGCAGGCACCCTGCCTCTGTTCCTGATGAAGGGCTTTTGCCTGAAATGTCGATTTTCCTGCTCCTCGGATGCTGCCTCCAGCACCACTCTAATCTAGACTGTGGTTTCCAGCATTTGCAGCCCTTGTTTTTACAATACTATGCTCACTGTTTTTGATTAATCCCTGCCCCTCCAAATGCAGATAAGTTCTGTCCCTCAGCATTGCTTCCAACAGATTCTCTACAACCAAAGTTAGACTGACAGCCTATAGTTTTTTTTTATCCTTGCTCTCTTCTTGAATAGTACATTGTTTGTCCTCCAACCTCTTCTAGCCACATAGAAACTGGAACTGTTTTGGACGTGCCCTTGCTATTTTCTCCTTTGCCTCACACAACAGTTCTTCTCTCCTTAGAGATATATCTACTTTTATGACTGCCAAACCATTCTCTATATAAATTTTTTGAATTGTATCATATTTCCCTAACTTCTGTACCCATATCATCCCAATCATTTGTGAATACCAACCCAAGGGATGTTTTGAGTTCTTGTTATCTGCCATAAGCCTTCCTTTTGCTCGTAATCCAAATGCATATCCCTTGATATCCAGAGATCATAGGATTTGATGATCCCATCCTTTTTCTTTATTGGAACATACTGGCCCTGTACTCTTGATAGTTCCTTCTTGAATGCATCTCTGTTCTGAGACATCTTTACCTGAAAGTATCTGCTCCCAGTTCACTCTGGCCAAATCATTATCTGAACTGATTAAAATCAGCCTTCCCCAACCAGTTGAGAACTTTGATTTCGGGTCCACTTCTTCATCTTTACCATAATCTTGAATAACAATCATAACAGACTTATTATTGCTCTCTGCAAAATGTCTCCTCATCCCCAATGATGTTTCAATCATTTGCCTTGCCACATTACCTAAGATTAAGTCCAGGACCACCCCAATTCTTTATGCCCTTTTACATACTGGTTTATAAAAGCTCTTCTGGATATATTTTAAGAATTTTGCTTCTTCTAAACTTTTCACACTATGACTACTACAGTTAATGTTGGAGAAGTTGAAATCACACTCTATTACTTTTACACTTCCCTGAAATTTGCCTACATAGCTACTCTTCTATTTCTCTCAGACTGTTAGGGGGCCTGTGGTATATTCCCAGCAATGCAACTGCTCCTTTTTCGTTTATAAATTCCTATACTAGATTTTACTGCTGATGATCTTAAACAGTCAAGTTGAAGGGTGAGCTGTTTTTGGAAGCTGAAGGCATACTGCTGGAGTACAGGGACTTTGAATTTTTCTTGTCCTGCCTTACCTGGGGAAAGTCAAAATATCAACTCAATTCTCCATCACTTGAAAGCTAAAGAAAATGATAAATGTTGTGGAAGAAATGTTCACGTTTGGAATAGCAGTCACTGCTCTATCACTATTTTTACAACTTGACTCAACTATTTCTCCACAGATGCTGCTAGACCAACGGAGGTTCTCCAGCATTTTCTATGTTTACTCCAGCACGGACTGGTTGGGCTCAATGACCTGTTTGTAGTAGATCAATATTACAAAACAGAAGTCCTCTTAAACATAAACAAGTTAGAACTATTAAAGCTACTATATAAATACAAGTTATTGCTAGAATAAGTAATAAAATGTTCCAAAACTCATTATTGGCATCTTATAATCTTGCTCAGGATTTGTTTTATATTAAAGGTAAAGAATTAATAATCGAGCTTAGTTTTAAATAACATTCAAGCAGAAGCATTTTCATTTGAAAACATATTTAAAAAATGCAAAGGAAGCATCCGATTTCTATTTCAGGATCTTGTTTAATTATTTTGCTATGGTCTGACCACAGCCAATTACAAGCATAAAATATATTTGACTACAACAGCACATAGCAACATCATCTGTAAAGTATTGCAATAACTAGACCTTGGGTCTATAAACTATGACATCACCATTGCTTAATTAGAGGCAAATACACAAGTTTCATTTATTTGTAGATAACTGTTATGGAAAATGCAAATACTGTTTAAAAAACCATAAAAGCAAATTTTGCCATATGTCACATTAATTTCTATTAATTTTATAAAGTTACATTGTACAGTTAACACTTCTGCCAGAATCAACTGTGATAACAGAACCCTAAATGCAAGGAACATTCAACTGTTTGATATTGCTGTACATAATTTGGTTTGGTAACAAAGTAAATGCATTTATGCTTTGAAAGGTACAGCAAAATGTCCTGTAGCTGATAAAAAAAATGACATGAATAAAGGCTGTCAAAGACTAACAGCTAGAAAGCTAGCATTTGTATTTGTATGTTCTGATCTGTGCAGCACTGCTATGTCAAAAAAAAGTCTTCAATGAAATGTACTTATCTACAAGGAGTGATAAAGGTAAATTGCAAACAGATTTGAGAAAACTATCTGTATTTGTAGTTCATTATTATACCTGATAAGCTAAGTATTTGATATGATTTTATTCATACAATTATTAACAGAATTTGCAAGGATTCTAGTATAAATTATAATAAATTGCTTAATTGCAGCAATAAAAATTCCTATTTTATTAATGTTAAATCGAATGTGCTTCCACTGCTATTTTGTTTCAAATGTAAATGGCAGAGTTGTGAATTGCAAACATTTCTTACTGTCCCTCCTTTTGATAGGTCAATGTTGTTGGTCAAGTAGAGATTGGAAAGAGTCAATTTATTCTCCTAGTTCAATCATGTAGATTGGGCAATTTTGTATACCAGATGTTAGCAAAATCTGAATGCCAATTATTCACAACTCTAAATTCACAATTATGATTACATTGATGTCAACTGTGACTCAAATGACAATATCATTTTGGAAGCTGTTATTGTTGCTATGCTTTACAGCTGTGAAGCATTTGGTCACCACCTTGCCTAAATGTGATATGGGGCATATTAAACTTTGGCTCCCACCCCTGTCTTTTGGCAGCTCCATTCTATTATTCAGCAACTGAATTGCAATAACGCTATCATACATTTTTCCCAAATAAAAGTATGGAGGACCTTTATGATAATGTTAAAGTTGTTTTGAGAATTATCTTTTTTAATTGTTATCTATATATTTAAATAGTTTAGACAAGTTACTTTTTTTTCCTGGATGTTTTTATGTTTAAAATAGTCTGTAGATTCTTTCCTAAACTACATGTTCAACTTTTCAAAGTTTTTTTTTAAAAGTTTATAAATCTAAATCAATCTTCGTTTAAACTAATACTGGTCCAAGTAAGTCACTACTGAATGACAGGCAATATAAATTGTGAATATTCTGCTGCAATTTTAATAGTGACTGACTAAATCTTCATCACCATAAAGTTAATTTATAATTGAGAATTCTGTTACGTACAAACCAACTGACTACGTCCTCAACTACGGAGGCAAGCCCAGTAATTTCACCTTCTAATTTCAGCATTGTAGGATAATATTTATTAGGAAAATAAAGTACATAGTTTTTTTTTCTTTATGTATCACTCTGCAAACTTTGTTTACGAAAGGACAAAACACTTGGTAGGCATTCATAAATTCTATGCCAGTGTGTTAAAATTTTTCAATTGTACATTTATCATACATTATTAACAATGTTTTCTACCCATTGGGCAGGATATGTGCATAATATATTCAAGTTATATACAGCACCTTACAAGTAAACATAAGAGACAGACAACAAAAGAAGCACCATATTTAAGTGAGGCACAACAAAGGTGGGAGCTCAGAGTGCAAGGGGATTCCTATATCTGCCCAAACCTGAAAATGAGGCACCTTATCTGCTCACATACTAATAACATGCAAGCCTCTTCAAAAATATATATAGATCAATTTCTACCACAGCTTACAGAACAAGCTAACATAGTAAGCATAAAGAGGTTCCTTCACACACTAAGTGTCTTATGATATACCATTGACTATTATAAGCTGACCTACAAATTATTTAAAGCAATAGCAGCATTAGAAGCAGCAGCAACACCAGCAAATAACTGGCTGTCTTCGGAAATCATATACCTTAAACACAACGAAAAGGAAAGCTTCAGAAACAAATTACAATAATGACTAATATTTGTTTACCTTTAATTCAAGAGTACAAGATACTGCAATGCATGAATAAAGGTCATTTATGAAAAAAAATCTTTAAAAATAGTAGAAGTGCAATATTGCCTGTTGTTGAAAAAATACATCTGCAAAAGTGAAGATCCATTCAGTGTTAAGTATTTATTTTGTTCGAGCATGTTTAAAAACATATATCTTCTTTGAGGAGCAGTTCCTTGCCATTCCTCTTGCCATTCCCAGTTTGAGGTTATATGTTATGAGAGAAGGCTAAAGTAGAAGGCAAGATTCTAAGAAGATCCTTCGTAGCCCTTGAAAAAACAGACCTAAAGCTAATCTGAACATTATAAAAATTAGTCTGTCAGCTTCTTTTAATACGTGTGACTGGTGAATTATATATGTTCACATTAGTCTATGAAGAAGGTGGTCTTTGAAGATACATTTTTAACCAACAGTATCCGTGGCATGAATATTAAAAAGGACATAAAACAGAAATCATGGAACAGTGGACAAATTGGTTGGATACCTTGCTGCTCATTTCTAAGCATTTATGATTCAAATCTACAGCAGTTATGACGAATCAATTAAATATTCTTTCATTGATTGAAGAATCATCCTAACATTTAGGTTGCCTGTACTTCTTGCTTGTTACTAAGAAAGAGAATTTGCTGATAAAGTGAGAAATTGAATAAACAATGACAACAATATGTCAAAATGTATGCTTAGCCCATTACATTTGTGTTCACTGTGCAATGTGCATCATTGGTACTGACATATTTGAATCTACCAAAGGCTTGTTTCAAAACATGAGTATGTAATTTGTGGGACAAATCTAAATCTTCAGTTTCCATGTTACACTTCCTGTATGGGAGCAAAAGGACGAGGGTGTTGTATCAGAAAAGAGAAGATAAACATTTTACAATCATGCATTACAAAGAAGAAAGTAACTTTGCTACTTGTGGGTTACCATCTAAGATGGCCGTATCATATAAGTGAAAACATGACAGCTGCTGTATAAACATGTATGTCAAATAAGTTATCATAAAGGAACTAAATGAGTTGTTTTTCATCTTTTGAACCTATTTCTGTCCATACCCATTTTTAATAGCAAGAATGAAACATGGAAAATACTGAAATATTATTCGTCAAACAGTGCTAACTTTTATCAGTACGCAGCTGAAGATTACTACCTTTCCACTGCAGTGACATATATCAGGTGTGTCTGAGCCCACAAAGGTAGGAAATATATAAGCATTAGTTGCTGAATATGTATTCAACTACTGAACATTATATCTTGGTACTCAGTTACACAATTGTTTTTCAAAAAAAAAGAATAGCCTCAAAGATGTTTTTACGTGAAAATTTCATTCTATGTTTTCCACAAGCTGGAAAAGTGCACAAAGGTGAAAAAAAAGCAAGAGGTGAAAAATAATGGGAAATTTGGTAAATCACATCTTCTTTGCATTTTTAACTGAGGTCAAAGGAAAAATTGACAAAAATTCAATACAGTTTACGGGTCATTTCAGAAAGTACTTTGGAAATGCAAGGAATTAAACACAATTTAACATGCTGTAATGTGGAATGCAGTCAGCACAGACTGTATTTGGCACTCCTGGACACCTCAGCGCCTGGATGTGTGTCCCTGACAATATTTTGTTCTCTGCTACAGAGACACATTGAAATAATGGATGAACACACTAAAATCAGCATAATCATGGCATGGATTTTGCTTTTTTTGAAATATTTTGCACATGCTGAACCTCAGTTTGGACCAAATGTATTGGGTATATGTTTGAAACTTTGCAAAAGCAACAGGCTGTATAATTTGTTTAGAAATATTTCTCTACCTTGTGAGCATTTTCAGTGAAATAAACTCATTAATAGATTAATTTGTAAATGTAATGTGAACCATAAAGTCACTGCATTTCATGATTGAGCTAGAACTAATCTATTTTTTTTAATGAATTTGACCATAAGCTTTCAAGTTTAAGCATTCAAGTTTGTTTTCTACAGACTGAACGTATAACACACTGAACAGTTATTGAACAGTTTTAACATTTGCAAATGTAATTTGAGAATACTTAAATGAAGACCCTATTGTGGTACCTTATAACGTCCAATTTATATAATACATTTTTATTAATTTCAGTGAGACTAATGTTAAGGATGTGCAAATATGCTGTAATCTTTGAGCAGTTGAAATTATGCATCACTATATATATTTTAAACAGCTGCAAATTTGGAGCTTAAACCACCTTCCATCTTGTGAACTTCAAGATTTAAATTCTCATCATATTGTTCCTAATAGTTATTGCAATGACAGTTAACAGATTGTGTCCCTGTATTTTCCACTTCCTGTGTAAATAGGCATTAGGGTGCAACCAGAAATCTCTTTTCACAAACAACCTCCATGCATTGAAAACACTAACTAAATCACCTGCATCCTTAGAAATTCTCTTATTTTCACATATGTGAAACTCAGTAAAGACAGTTTTAAGTTTTCCACTAAAGCAATTCCCCTTTTTTTCAAACAAGAAAATAGTGCAACATTTAATTTTTTCACAAACAAGTTAATTCATTGCATTTTTTTTTCTTCCACTCTATTGTCTTGGCACTCAAAAGGAATTTAAGTTTTTTTCTGTTTGAAAATATCACAAAACTGGCCAAAAAGGTATAGTTATCATTAAACACCTTATGCATCCATCTCAGGCAATTCAGTTACTACAAAAAATATCTATAAGCTAACATCAGAAATTCTATGTTAAGAATTTTTAAAATGAAATAACCCAGATACAAAAACTGTTTGCCAAAAGCTGCTAGTTTGCCAAAGTGGAAGTTATATACTGTTAGAATCACTATATCATGCACTCCTCAAAGAAAGTTAACGACTTTGTTTGGTTTTACTAAATTGTAACAATTCCCACTGAATAACAGTGTGTCACAAGAGTGCAACTCAATGGTGCCACACCTGTTTCAGTTCACAGATAGTTAAACAATTTTTCCTGCATTCAAGTCCTTCCCTCTAAATGGGACAATTGTACTGTCTTCACTAGCCTGCTGAAAATGGTGTTCACTGTCTCTCTGTGTTGAAGGAGGCACGTTGTGCTGGTGATGGAAAAATGCTGACCCTGGGTAATGACCCATGACCTCACTGTAAGTGGGTGGTGGTCCTTCCATCCTTCCATTGCTGCTATAATTTGTTGCACTTATGCCTGAATTGTTGCTTGGTGGGCGTGGTCCTCCACTATACATAGAGACATTGATCAAGTCACTATCAAATATGGTTCTGTTAGGTGGAGCCCTGACAGACTCACGATTGAGTTCCAATTGTTGTTCAGGATCTCGAAGTTGCAATGCACAAAGCCTCTGATATGGAGGAGGTTCCTCTCCATCTGACAGTGAAATAGTAGGAGGAAGATCAATCTCATGTTGCATGTAGGGGTACGTGGGTTGAAAGCGGCTACAGCGTTCCCTCTGCATGAATGATGGGGCTGTAAATCTGTCCCTTGATCTTGGAGTAGACATCAGCTGAAAGCAAACAAGAAAAATCTAAAATTGTATTTGGACTGAGATAATAGCATGATTCTTATATAAAATTTAATACACTAATAACGTGCTAGTCAAACTGAAATCAGGTTTAGATTACTCTTAATATTCTCACCAGGTGTAGCTGGTGCAAAGTCAGTTCAAAGAATGCAAAGTCAGTCCAGAAAGAAAAAGCAAGTACTGTACTAATATTAAAATCTAGTAACTTGAGAGCAGCAGTCATTAGTGTAATTTGGATCTGGCTTAAACAGATATCAATCTAAGTTTGGTATCTGCAGTATTGCAGCACCATAGGATAAAGATGATCCTACAGTAAAAGGCAAGGACATTAGATTAGATTATTTGCAGTGTAGAAACAGGTCCTTCGGCCAAACAATCCACGCCGACCCATCGAAGCACAACCCACCCACAGATTTACCTGTTCACCTAACACTACGCCAATTCACCTGACCTGTACATCTTTGGACTGTGGAAGGAAACCGGAGCTCCCGGAGGAAACCCACACAGACACAGGGAGAATATGCAAACTCCACACAGTCAGTCGCCTGAGGCGGGAATTGAATCCGGGTCTCTGGTGCTGTGAGGCAGCAGTGCTAACCACTATGCCACCATGCTGCCCACACCTTTAAAGGCATATTTATGAAATTCAAGTTTAAAGGCATTAGGATTAAGTAACATAAACTACCTGTGAAGTACTTTAAAAACTGAAAGCTGGGCAACAGTGAACACCTTTAAAACTCTACTAAATTTAAAAAATATATATACTTGTCCATAAAAGATAAATGTGAGTCAAACAAGAATTGGTGTGAGTTTATCTCCAACAGAGTGTTTTACCTGAAGAGGCATTATTAAGTTATGGCATATCATAATATTAGAAACTAAGCATGAATATTCTGGTATTGAAAAATTCACAGACATTTATTATCAATAATAATTTTTAAAATCTTAAAGTTCTCAGGTACGTAAGTATCTGGGCTATTATTAAACTATTAGCTTACAACAGAAGCATGTTTCCAGGAGAGTGGCATGCATCAAGTGATCTTAAACAAGATCACTTATGAGACTTTATACCCTCCAGTAACAAGCTATATAGAATGATGATATAATGAGCAGTCTCTTAAAGGCACATTGACCTACGACCATAACATTGACCATAAGGCAACAAGCAATTCTCCAAATTAATACAAAAATAGAAATGGAAGTGAGGAGGACAAAGCAAGCTAAGCAACTTCAATAGAAACAAAAAGTACAATGGGAAACATTGGAAAATCTAAATACTAGAATAAAAAAGTAATTTGGAGCAAGTTAAAATTCTAAAAAATGAAAGTGGTGGTGAAAATGTTTTGAAATATTCATTAAATAGCCCCACATTCACTAAAGAGCATATCAGCTTCCTTTCTGAAGAGCAGAATATTTGAGGAAGTTGATAATGCTTTCGCAGAAATAATTGGTAAACTAAAGAGTTTGGAATCAACTAACCCCTGCTCCATCTAGCTTTTCAAGAAATCATACAGCACAGAAGAGGCTTCTTGTCCCATGGCATCTGCATGGTCAAAACTAAGCTCAGTCTACATTAATCCAACTTTCTAACACTTGGTCCAATACTTTGGATGTTATGAGTGGCAATACTGTAATGGATGATAATTGGTAAGGGAAGGAAGGAAACCAAGTTTTATTAAAGTAGAGAAAGGCTACAGAAAACTACAATGCTGAGGGCTTGGGAGTCATCATGCACAAATCTCAAAAAGCTAGGATACAAGTTCAGTAGGCAACAGGGAGGGAAAACAGAATTTTGGCCTTTATTTCAAAGGAATGGAGTATAAAAATACGAAAGTCTTGCTGAAAGTATATCAGTCACCAGTCAGACCACAGTTGGAAAATAGTGAACAGGTTTGGGCCCCTTAACCAAGGAAAGATATACTAGCATCGAGGGCAATCCACTTGACTGATTGTGAATATGCAAGGACTGTCTCATGAGGACAGGTTGAGGAGATTGAAGTTACTTACTGAAGTTTAGAAAAATAATAGCCACCTTTGTGAAATATACAAGTGGACTTGACAGATTAGATGTAAAAAAGGTTGTTAATGCCAATGATTGACAAGAGCTGTGGTTAGCTTCTGGTTTGATAAAGATTGTTATTGCCTGGCACATGTCAAAACAAAGGGTTGCCCATTTTCTCTGGGGGAGGAGATCTTTGGAATTCTTTAACTCTCAGGACTGTTGAGGCTGAGTCATCGATTACATTCAAGGCTGAGATAGATAGATTTTTAATCAATCACGGAATCAAGCATGATGGAGGAAAAGGCAAGAAAGTGGAGTTGTGGATTATCAGGTCAGCCATGATCTCATTGAATGGTGGAACAGACTCAATGGACTGAATAGCCTGTTTCTGCTCCTACATCTTATGGTCTCCTCTTTTGGGTTTGCAAGCATGCAAAATGGCAGGAGCCAATCCTTATTAGGCTTTGTGATGTCTTTTCAAATTCACCGTACAAATTAGCTTAGATTGGGGAAGCAAGTCTAGTATTACTGTTATGTATTTTGCATGATTCCATGAACACAATGTGGTTACTTTTCCACTTTTGATGGTTTATACATTTCATACTATATAACGAATGTTTCATAGTTTGAAAACAACTTTACATCATCATTTAATTGGAACGTACCTCTGAAGCACCGTGATGAGATACTGTACTATCTGTTGGGCATAGGCCCCCTTCCTATTTGAAAAGAAAGCATATTATCAAATAAGTGGTACAATATTATGCTTGATTATAATCATTCCCAAGCCAAAAGGGGATTAAAATTTCTGCATTCATGGTTTAAAATTCACTGAATATACAATGACTGGCAGAAATCTGCACTTCAGGTGTCGACATTATATGTGGTTGTAATCAATACATTAAACTCTTACAGTAAACAATTTGGGCCAATACCAAGTGCAGTTAATAGTGTGACCAACATTGGTTATGTTTTATACCATTCTCTGTTGTTAGGGTTGTGTTTATTGCAGTACTTCCTTGTTAAACCAATTAAGACCATAAATAACTCCTTGAACATCAGGATCACAGCAATACAGTTGATTCTTAAATGAACTCTGAAATGGTTTAGCAAGCCAGTCAATTATGTCAAACTGCTGAAAAGCTTAAAGGAAGTGAAGAAACTAGATAGACCACCAGTATTGGCCCAGGCACCAGAAATTAAAATGGCAAATTCAGCCCTCTTGACTGTACAACAGTCCTCCTCGCAAATATTTGAGGTTTATGCCAAAACTGGGAAAGCTGTCCAGCAGATTGCCTGTATGGTATGTTTCCATGACATCATAAACACCATCCCTGGATACCCAATTAGCTGGATAAACCAGAGGTGGCAGCACAATAGTATCCTATTCGGAAAGATTTGCCCTGGAAATGGTAAACATTGGCAAAGAAACCTGCTGATTACCACTGCCTTGGCTGATGATCAGTGTTTCTCCAAATTGAAGCATCCGGATGGATGACTTCAATGTCAATCATTAAGAATAGCTTAGCAGCACCACCACCGATTGAACTGGACCAGTCCTAAAGAATAAAGCAGCCAGATTGGGTTTGTAGCAGGTGATTGGGGAACCAACAAAGAGGAAAACTGACTTGACCTTGTCTTCATAACCTACTTATCACAGATGTGACAGTTCATGACAGTATTGGTAGGAGTGACTCACTGACTAGGCCAGTATTTACTGCTCATCCCTAATTGGATTCAAGAAAGTGATGGTGAGCTGCCTATTTGCCCACAGATGTAGGCACACATGTAATGCTGTTAGGAAGACAGTTACAGGATTTTGACCCAGCAGCAGTAAAAGAACAGCAATATAGTTCCAAATGAAGGGAACTTGCAGGTGTTGTGTTTACTGCCTTTGTTCTTCCGTGTGTGTGTGTGCGTACGTGCGTGCGCGTGTAGGTTCTTGTTTGGAAGGTGATGTTGAGGTAGCTTGGGCGAGTTGCTGTTGCAAGTCTTACAAGTCTTGCAAGTGCTGCCACCGCACATTATTAATGAATGGTGGATGAAGTGTCAATGAAACTTGCTGATTTGTCCTTGATAGTGTTGATCTACTTCTGTGCTTTTGGATTTATACCCACCAAGGTAAGTGGAGAGTATTTCATCACACTCTTGGTTGGTGGCTTGTAGATGGTAGACTTAGGTGAGTTACTCATGACAAAAATAAGTTTTTCCTCTGTCTAATATATTAGGGTGCCTGCTCAAGAAATTCAATTTGGTGTTTTAGACATGACCTACCCTTCACAAATTTATGTTGACTCTGTTTGATCAGCTCAAGTATCTCTAAGTGCTCACTCTGTCCTTAATTACAGATTCAAATAACTTTCGTACAACTTTTAGATTGTTAACAGAGAACTAAGAGCATTAACAAAATCAACATCCTGCAATACTGTCTCATCAAAACAACATGGTTAATTGTAAGGCATGGAAATAAAATGCCATACATTAAACATAACAATTATCTGCAGAATCCCAGCCACAATGAGATTTGTAGCATTATGAAAAATTCTGCTGCTTCAAAGAATAAATAAATTGTCAACAGCAGCATCCTCACTATTAGGATCACAACCGACTTGAAAAGAAAGTTAAGAGTAAATTATTGGAAAGAATTCTGAGGAATAGGATAAACTGTAACATTGAAAAGCATGGACAAACCTAGAATAAATCAGCAAGGATTTGTCAGAGGAAGGCTGCATCTGACTATAATTTGATTGGATTTTTTGAAGAAATAAAAAGAAGTGATGATAGTATATTTATCGAAACCTATGTCAATTTTAGCAACATTTGTTATAAGGTTTTTCATATCACATTGGTCATGGAAGTAAAAGCACATGGGATGCAAGCAAGAGTGGCAAATTGACTCAAGAAATAGCTCCTTCACAGAGACCAAAAGGTAATAGTTAACAGTTTTTGTGACTGGAAGATTTAGCATTTCCAGATCTCAGCATTAAGTCCCTTGGCTGGGGTATGATTAGCAAATTTGCAAATATTACAAAAATTGGATGTGATTGATAGTGAGGAAGAAAACTGAGGAGTAATTTTTAAAAAGCCAAGAGCTGAGGCTGCTGAGCATCAGAAATAAAAACAGAAATTGCTGGGAAAACACAGCAGGTCTTGCAGCTTTCTCCCTGCTGCCAAACAAACTGATGAGTCATACCAGACTTGAAATGTTAACCCTGATTCTCCCTTCATAAATACTGCTACACATGCTAAGTTTCTCCAGCATTTTTGTTTCTTGCAATTGTACAATGCTAAGTCTTGGTTAAATAAAAAAAAGTGCCAAGTGAAGCCCAGTTTCTTTAAAGGATTGGAGATAATGGCAATTAACACCTGAATCTTATTCTTTCCTAACAGATGCAGTGTGGAATGCATAAACCACTTTCTATAGTTAATAATATTCAAGCAGAATTATTTTCCACAGTTCTTCAAAATTTAGAAATTGATGACACAACATGACTCAAAATTTGACTAATGCCTCAATGCCAATATCATGTCACTTAGGTTGTGAAACCTTTTGGAATACTCTGCTAGAAAGGAAGCTTTGTATTTATGTATATTTAAGGTAGAGATTGATAGGCTTCTGATTACCAATGACGTACAATATGGGGATGAGGCAGGTAAATAGCATTGAACTGTTTGCTCAGCCATGAATGCATTGATTGGAGGGGCAGGCAGGCTTGATGAGCTGAATGGTCCACTCCTGTTCCTCATTACCTATTACAAAAAAAATGATGAATTCCACTTTATAATCAGGTGATAAATAAATGGATTAATGGTAAATTTTCATTTGATATGCCAAATATTAATAATTATTGCAAAACACAATTTCACAGTAACTAAGTGATTAAAAAATCAAGAATGTACAAGAGATTAGTAATCTCAATATAACTAGAAACAATTTCAGCTGCTCATCAAGAAGATGTAAGTAGAATCAAGAAAACAAAAACAGGTGATTCAGTCCTATTGTTTTCTGCTCACATTGGATTCCTTTTTCTTTACATATACTTCTTCCCATCCAATCCCCAAAACAGTGCAACTACATATATTTTTCAAATTTCTCCATTAGTGCTTTTTGATAAAGTGGTGACAATAGGACTTAATTCCTGGAACAGGCTAACCCCCTCAAAACATTTCAACAAGGTAGCCCAGACTCAACTTTGCTAGTTGTTTTAAACAGATGTAATGTGGATATTCCAGGAGAAATGCTGCTGGTCAAACCAATTAGTTTTAAATTAAACATAATTTAGAGGACTACTGAATGAAACACAAACAGAAGAGAACAGAATACAGAATAACTTGACCTATCCAAAAATCTAGCAGATTAGACCAATTTAATGATGCTGTTCCAAATGCTTGCAACAATCCCCATAAACCCCCCTTAGCACAAAAGGTAAAATCAAACACGGGTTCCTACAGGATAGAACTCAGAGAGAGAGTACCAGCCTGGACCTGTTTTTTTGGGTCCAGCAGCTTTTTCTACACTACTGCTAAAAACCAAACCAAACCAGAATAAAGCTGAGCTGGGAGAACTGGCCACACCCCTTTCATTGTACAAATGTTCTTTTTTAAAACTTGAAAGCCTTGTGCCTGAGACAAGTATCTATGGTCTATTATCACATTATCAAATTGGCCCCAAAACCTTTAACCCCAAACTTTTCGCTGTTCACGGCCTCTCTGAAAAAAAAACCCAAGGACAGCTAACCTTGTTAAAGGAGCAGCTTCATCACAACTGATCCATGTAGTGATTTGTTAAGTCATTTCAGTGGATAGTAAAGAATTGAATTCTGTGGATTGTTACCAATGACATACACCAACATGAATATCAACTGGAAGTTCATCAACTTAGTCAAAGTCTCTCTTTGGTCTTCCTAAAAGTGTTTGGTCTTTCAGTGCAAAGTATTTACTATGACCAGGTGGTACAGAATGCCACATTTCAAAGTTCAGGATTACATTCTGAAATACATTAAAGCTTGGGGAAAATGCCACAAAGGCAGAACTGGGAGAAGACCATCACTAACAGCATTAAACATAGCGGCTGAAAACTGAGTAAAAATGTATGTTATACATGTCACATGTAATAAACGATGTAAACATGAGCATTAATCATAAATGTACTAAGTAACATACAACATGTGGAAGAAATTGATTTGAGAGGCAACCTTACTGATTGAAACACTGGGGATTTGACAAGGTAGATGTGAGTTTAGGAGCAGAAGGCATAATCACAAAAATTAGGTGACGCACATTTAATGGGAGAAGAGGAGGAATTTCTTCTCTCAGAGGGTAATGAATCTGTGAATTTTTTTTAAACCGCAGAGGGCTTTATTCATGGCTGAGATAGGCAAAGTTTACTCAGTAAGAAAATCAAGTGTTATGGAGTAAAGTCAGGAAAGTGGAGTCAAGGATTATCAATTCAACCATGGTCTCAGTCAAAGGTAGAGCAGACTTAATGGACTGAATAGCCTATTTCTGCACCTACAACTATTATGGACACCATCTCAATGTCAGGATTAACTCGTACCTTCTTTTATGCTTTTCATAAGCGGCATGGAAAGATTCTTGCTATGCAGTGATGAGTTGCCAAGTGACAGGAGTAATTATTTGTTAAATCCCTTGTTAACAGCCCAATTCACCTCATTAATATTCACCCTCCATCTTAACAAACAAGCTTAACATCAGAAAATTAGACAAGGAAATCACAGCAAGCACCTAGCAGATCCAGCTTGTCACTTGTTTCAAACAACCACAAGGGTAGGAAACAGAGCAACAATATCCAAAGCACACTCCATTAGTAGCATTCACATTCCACATCCACAGACATTGACATTTGATATGTACTAACCTTTAACAGCCCTCACGGCACATCTCCAATATACTCACAGCATCCCTGACTTACATTGTTTGCCTCTTTGTACTTTGGTCCTTCAGCCAAAGATACCACACTAATAGTACTGTTGTTTTTCTGTACTTTGCAGTTCAGACATAAAGGCAAGAAGCTTGGTATAGTTGTCAGCAGGCCTTAGTTTTTTTTTGATTCAAGATGGCACTGACACTGGAGACTCCTTGCGAGCTCCCTATAGCAGATCTAACTCTAACATTTCTGATAGAGCTCTACACTTTTAAATCTAAATTTTAAGTTCATAAAAATTACTAATAATGTTCTTTTAAATCTACTTACAGTTTGAGAATCCTATGGACATCCAGATCTGAATACAATGACTCTCGATTCGCAGGTCTAGGGCAAACCTACTGGCTTGCCACAGGACCTACGAGGACACCGGAACCAAGATCCAACCCTTGAATCTGCAGTGACCTGACCCAGACCAGGGACTGAATTGACCCTGACAGCAAACAACCCCCAGGAAGCCCAACCAGCCCATCCCGATCCCATGACTACTCGACCCCAGGGAGACGAAGCCCAATCAAGCCTGACTCACCTTTAGGAGCAGAAGACTTGCAGCACTGACAGCTGGGACTGTCCAGGACTGAAAATGCTACTGCCACAACTCGTCCCTGAGGAGATCAGACCAGCCCAGGCCCAAACTCCGACCTCATGGCATCCCACCCCAGGGGAGGCCGAGCCCGACCATGACTGATTGATATTGCTCTTGAAACAGCAGCTATCAACTCCTGGGACCATCCAGATGCAAGAAAACTACAGGGAAATGGGGAGAATGTGATGGCCTGCGGTGAGACTGAAACAATGCAGTTTCAAGTCCCTGCTCTCTAGCATACTCCCAGCAAATGTCCAAGTTATCGAAAACAAAATGGATGAACTCAGATCTGGACTTAACATCCAGGGAGATCTGAGACACTGCTGTGTGCACTGTTTCACAGAGTTTTAGTTTACTCTTGCCATACCTGACTGTGACTTGCAAGCTGAGGGGTGCATGGACTGCACGGCATCCTCAGGTAAGGAAAAGGGCAGAGGAGTATGTTTCCTAATCAACACCTCCTGGTGTTCAGATTGGAGACCCTGGTGAGCCACTGTCCCCAGACCTAGAATGTCTTATAGTAAAATGCCGTAACTACGATCTGCTGTGCAAGTTCACCTCTGCCACCCTGACAGCAGTCTACTAACCACCCCATGTAGATGTAAAGAATGCTCTGGAAGAAATTTCCACCATCACAAATACTTAGATTAGATTAGATTAGATTATTTACAGTGTGGAAACAGGCCCTTCAGCCCAACAAGTCCACACCGACCCGCCGAAGCGCAACCCACCCATACCTCTACATTTACCCCTTACCTAACACTACAGGCAATTTAGCATGGCCAATTCACCTGACCCGCACATCTTTGGACTGTGGGAGGAAACCGGAGCACTCGGAGAACGTGCAAACTCCACACAGTCAGTCGTCTGAGGCAGGAATTGAACCCGGGTCTCTGGCGCTGTGAGGCAGCAGTGCTAACCACTGTGCCACCATGCCACCCACATCTCCACTCTGGAGATGAAATTCCCTCAGGCCTTAATCAGTGCCGGCCAGTGACCTCAACCAAGCCAACTTCAAGAGGGTGTTGCCAAAGTACCACCAACTCATCTCCTGTCCACCTAGAAGATGAAATATTATGGATCACTGCCACACAACCAAAGCTGCCTACCTTTCCGGCTCCCTTCCATGCTTCAGAAAATCAGATCACAACGCTGTGTTCTTCCTCCCAGCTTATAAGCAGATGCTGAAACAGGAGAATCCTTCATAGAAAGAAATACAATGCTAGTCAGAGGCAGTGGAAAAGCGTCTCCTTGGAATTGCTTGGAATTGGTGGACTGGACCATATTTAAGAACTCAGCAGAAAGCCTGGACTGGACTTCATTAACAAATGCGTGGAAGCCAAAGAAGTCAATCCAGATGTTCCCCAATGATGAACCAGGAAATCCATTCCCTACTGAAGACCAGGCATGCAGCATTCAAGTTGGATGACCCAGACCCATACAGGAAATCCAGATACGACCTTCGCAAAATCATTGGAGGTGCCAAGAGGCAGTACCGGACCAAGTTAGAGGCCCAAACCACACGGCCTGTGGAAAAGCCTAAACAACATAATGGTATACAAAATGAAGCAGAGCAAGATTACAGACAAAGAGACATCCCTCTCTGACGTGCTCAATGCTTTCGATGTTCGCTTCAAGCAGAGTGCCAGAGGTGCGGCGTCACCTGCCCCAACAATCCCGGATGCACCTGTTCCCACTGGCATGGCTGCAGGCGGCAGATCAGTCTTCCTGGGAATCAATGCAAGGAAAGCAATAGGTCTGGACAGAGTCCCGGTCATGCATTTTGATCCTGTGTGGACCAGCTGGCAGAGGCATTCACTGACATCTTCAACCTCTTCTTCTTACAAGCCAAAACCCCCATCTGCTTCAAGAAGACCATCATCATCCCAGAATATAAGAAAACATGTGAAATGTGTCTTAGTGACTACTGCCAGGTGACTCTGACCTCCATAATTGTGAAGTGCTTCGAGAGGCTGGTCATGGCCCACATCAACTGTAGTCCCACAGTCTGCCCCAATCCCCTGACATAACAGGTCCATAGCATACACCATTTAACCAGCCCTCCACTCATCCCAGGAATACCTGGACAACAAGGACACCGACGGCAAACTCCTGCTCCATTTGAACACCATTATCCCCTCCAGTCTCAAAACTCCAAAACCTAGGTCTCAGCTCCGCCAACTGGATCCTCAGTTTCCTGACCGATAGACAAATGCACCTCCTCTATGATAGCACTCAACACTGGAACTCCCCAAGGGTCCATTCTCAGCCCTGTACAATTCTCCCTGTACACCCATGACAGTGTTGCCAAGTTCAAATGAAATACCATCTACAACTTTACTGACGACACTACCATGGTAGGACAAATATCAAAGAGCGACGTGTTACAATGATAACAACCTCTCTCTCAATGTCAGCAGAACTAAAGAACTGATCATTGACTTCAGAAAGAAAGGAAGAAAACACACCCCCATCCAAATCAATGGAGTGGAGGTTAAGAGGGTTGAAAGTGTCATGTTCCTAAGAGTGACAATAACCAACAACCTATCCTGGACTACCCATATAGATGTGACAGTCAAGAACGCAGAACAATGCCTCTTCCTCCTCAGGTGGTCAGGAAGTTTGGGTTGTCCATAAGGACCCTGATCAACTTTCAAACATGCACCGCAGAAAGCATTCTGTCCGGATACATAATAGCCAGGAGCGTAAGAAATTACAGAAGGTTGTATGCACAGCCTAGACCATCATGGAAGCCAACCTCCCATCCATGGACTCCATTTGCACCCTTTGTTGCTACGGAAAGGCTGCCAATATCATCAAAGACCCTTTCCACCCTGGTAATTATCTCTTATAACCTCTTCCATCAGCTGGTCAGAGTCAGGAGCTCAGGGTGAGGAACTGAGTGACAGACACTACACCACCTTGACTCTTCCTGCCCTGTTGTTGGTTGTTTTCCTCCTGGAATGACAAAGAGATAAATAGATAGAGAGAGGAAGAGAAAGGGGCAGGTATTATGGGAAATGAAAGTGGGTGGCACAGGTGGGGAGGTGTCCTGAGTGAGAGTACGTAGTGCAGAGGCCATGTTGGGGATTGGTATGAGTAAGAATATGTAGAGATGATGTTGCAGGCAATAACAACAGCTTAAGTCTTGGTGGGAGATGGTGAAATTTATTCTGGTAGAATAGAGAAGGAAATAAATCTTCTTCCCATAGGCATTTTTCCAGCCAACAGAGAGTGCTTCATCTTGGGTGACGACCTGGGGGTGGCATGGTCTGATATCATGGTCTCCTTTGCTGGCCCTTATGAAGGAGAAAGTCACATGTTGGTATCATCCCATCCAGCAGGACTTCTAGGACATTGTTCACAAAGGGTAGTGACTTTCCCAGTCTACCATGTTTGGGGTAAATGACAAGAACAGCCTTAGACTGACAGTGCTCATTTGGGTGCACAATGGTCTTGTAAAGACGGTACAGGTACAAAGGCTATCTACTGAATGGACAGTTGTTGCAGAAACAGCGTGTGGTAAGATAGGATAGAAATTGGATGTGAGAGACACCTCAAGGTGGGGTAGGTAGTCAATGAGACAAATTTCTCACAGACTAGTCAAGAGCGGCCTGATGTAGTCATATACAGGGATATGTCCTATCCCATTGAGGACCCAACAGAGGTAGCAACACATTGATATACAGTCAGGAGGGAATAATATAGTTACAGAGTCATATAGCAGTGAAACAGACCCTTTGGTCCAACCAGTCCAGACTAATCCCAAACTAAACTACTTCCGTTCGCCTGCTCCTGGCTCATATCCCTTCAAACCTTTCTTGCAGTTAGTAGGGTACGCAGTGTTCAGTGCTGGGACCCCAGCTGTTCATTATATATATTAATGATTTGGAAAAGGAATTGAATGCAATATCTCCAAATTTGCAGGTGACACTGAGCTGAATGGCAGCGAGCGTTGTGAGGAGGATGCTAAGATGCTGAAGGCTGGCTTGGACAGGCTGCCTCAGTGGGCAAATACTTGGTAAGTGCAATATGATGTGGATAGATGTGAGCTTATCTACCCACTTTGGTCACAAAAACAAAAACAGGAAGGCACATTACTATCTGATTATTATTAACAGGAAGGCACATTATTATTCAGATTATTATCTGAATGGTAGCAGTTTAGGAAAAGGGGAGGTGCAACAAGCTATGGCATGCTGGCCTTCACAGCAAGGGGATTTGAGTATAGGAGTGGGGATGTCTTGGTGCAGTTATACAAGGCCTTCTAGTCTGAGGAAGGATATTCTTGCTATTGAGGAGGTCCAGCAAAGGTTCCCAGAATGGCAGGAGTGAAATATGAAGAAAGACTTGATCGACTGGGCTTGTACTGCCTGGAATTTGTGAGTGTGTGTGTGTGTTTTGTGGGGGGTGGGTGGTATGTGTGTGTGTTTTGTGGGGGGGGCCTCATAGAAACATTTTAAATCCAGGAGCAACTGGACAGGCTCCATGTGGGAAAAATGTTCCTGATTTTGGAGAAGTCCAGAACCAGGAGTCACAGTCTAAAACTAAGATGTAGGCTGTTCAGGACTGGGATGAGGAAGAATTTTTTCACTCAGAGTTCAGAATCTATGGAATTCTCTATTACAGGAAACTGTTGGGGGCCGTTCATTAGATCTACTCAAGCAGGAGCTGGACGTGGCCCTTGCAGCTAAAGGGATCAATGGTTTGGAGAGAAAGCGGTTATCGGATACTGAAATTGCGCCATCAGCCATGATCATATTGACTGGTATTGCAGGTTTGAAAGGCTGAATGGCCTATTCCTGCACCTATTGTCTATGTTTCTATGTTTCTTCAGAACTGAAAAGTATTGGAATTTATTTAATACTATTGACAGATTGTCCAAAGGCTCAGTGCAAAAGACCAAGGGGTTGTTAATATTGGTGAAAGAGAGAAAGAGATATAAAATGGTTATAAATTAACGTGAAAGGAAAAGTGAAATAACTTCAGGGACTGACACCCCATCAC
The DNA here is from genome assembly GCF_020745735.1 of Hemiscyllium ocellatum. Taxonomy (NCBI): domain Eukaryota; kingdom Metazoa; phylum Chordata; class Chondrichthyes; order Orectolobiformes; family Hemiscylliidae; genus Hemiscyllium; species Hemiscyllium ocellatum. The sequence continues at coordinate 129,794,867 of NC_083404.1, forward strand.
CAAGAACCCTTTATTTAGAAATGCACAGCCTTTGACAATAGCACTGCCTCTCTGACTCAGGCATATTAGAGGCAGCTATATCCCTGACATTAACCCTTTTATGTTAGCCAGGTCTCCCCAGCTGGACCAGATTGTTGACTCAAAAAGTTCCAGACCACACAAAATGTTTCATTAACCTCTTTATTTTAGCTTAGCCGTCGAGAGGTCCGTAGTCAATACCAGAGTAACTGTCAAGCTCTCACTTAACGGACTCTTGTCGGACCTCTGTGGATAAAATAAAAGCCATACAATTTATAGCCCAAATATTTCTCAACCCATACCTTTCACATGAGACGTACACAGATAAGCAATGTAGTTAACAATGCTCCATTGAATAGAGGAAGCAGCCCAAGCTCCAGCTACAGCCTTCAGCTTGTGTAGACACAGACACACATTTTAAAATTTATGGTAGATTGTTATTTCGCCAAAACTTTTAACTATTGCTTTCCCAATACACTATCAAGATCAGGTAACTCATATTCTATGAGGTCCAGCTGGCTGATCTCATTGCAATCACTACAGTTCTGCTACACTAAACACAAAGTGGACAAGACAAGGCTGTTGAGGGGTGGGGTAGGTGGACAAGAAGATGGAAGAATGCTCTTTAGATGCTGCCTGACCTGTTATGCTTTTCCAGCACCACACTCTCGGCACAGACATAATGCGGTCAGTTTCTGAAGTTATGGAATACAATGTTGTGACCTCGAGACTGTGAAATGAAAATAAGGTGTTGTTTCTCAAGCAAATGAAGAGAAGTTATATAAGAAGTGTTAGAGTTGCTTACAAGTGAGCAGCACAAAATGGCCAACGACTGCACATGGCAAATGCAGCAGAACATGGCTGACAATAGTTATAGTATTTGGGAAAATACTTGCTTAATGCAGTCTTCACAAGCAGAACAATAGTAGCTCTGCATAATTCTGGTAATCGAATTGAAATAGAATGTTCAGCTGCAGTTGTTTACATAAAGAAGAAGTTTTCACACTAATATGTTGATTAAATAATTTAAGAGAAACAATTTGTTACAATATAAGAGTAGGTTTTAGTGTCACTGTTGGAATATTGCATGCAATTCTGGTCTCCTTCATATCAGAAAGATGTTGCGAAACTTGAAAGGGTTCAGAAAAGATTTACAAGCATTTTGCCAGGGTTGGAGGATTCGAGCTATAGGAAGAGGTAGAAAAGGCTGGGGCTGTTTTCCCTGGAGCATCAGAGGCTGAAGGGTGACCTTATAGAAGTTTACAAAATCATGAGGGGCATGGACAGGATAAATAGACAAACTCTCTTCCCTGGGGTGGGGGAGACAAGACCTAGAGAACATAGGTTTAGGGTGAGAGGGGAAAGATATAAAAGAGACCTAAGGGGCAACTTTTTCACACAGAGGGTGGTACGTGTATGGAATGAGCTGCCAGAGGAAGTGGTGGAGGCTAGTACAACTGCAACATTTAAAAGGCATTTGGACGGATATATGAATAGGAAGAGTTTGGAGGGATATGGGTCGGGTGCTGACAGGTGGGACTAGATTGGGTTGGAATATCTGGTTGGCATGGACAAGTTGGACCCACAGGGTCTGTTTCTGTGTTGTATACCTTTATGACTCTATATAGATTTTGAAGTAGTTACAGACACATTGTACAGATACAAATGTCACTAAAAGCATTAAAAGAAAAGATTCACACCAGCTTCAGACAGTTAAAGCAGCCCCTGTTCACTACAGAGAGGACTGAATATAGAGATCAGCAGGCATTGGAATGTTGATTGAATGAACACATTAAGACACAACTTGTTAGCTAAAGAACTCTAACATTAGGTGTAACGACATAACTTTGTTGGAACTGATCAAAAATCAATATTCTTTTATATATCCTCAAATGAGGAAGTTAAAAGGTCCTGAAGTAATAAACAACTATCTAATTAATTGGCAGTTAACATGGTGCAGCTAGTAAATGTTACTTGAATATGGTATCCATTGTGAAAAGCCTCAAGAAGAAAAATAAGGAAGTCTGGGAAAACATTATGAAGTTCCAGGGGTGGATCGCAAGTCTATCCATCCCTTTATCATTCAGTGATATGATTAGCTTAACTGGAAATACGCTGAAATTGTTCACGCAAGTTTGAACTGTATAAGATGCTGTACCAGAGAGCTAATTACAAAGGGATAACTTGGCACCATTGACCAATGGTGTGCGTATATGGTTGGGGGGGGGAGAGAGCGGGCACTGTGCACTGAGAAATTGAGCTGTAAATCGTGATAAAAGTTACCTGACAGCTACCACTGGATTTGGACTTTCATTAGAAAATATGAGATCTAACACTAAGGTCGTGTTTGATAACCATTTCCAAAGATCAAAGATTTAAAACTAATTGGCAACAAACGTATTAGGGAAATCCATTGGTAACCATAATCAGCATCAGAAATTTATAATAATTGGTATACAGCCAGAGGGGAAATGAGAAAAAAATATTTCCCACAGATGGTGGTTAAGATCATGAATTTACAACCTGAAAGATTCCAAAGGAACTTTCAAAAAGCAATTGGACATGCATTTGCAAAGAAAAACTACATCAAAGAGGTTAGGTCAAATATTGAGTGTGGCACTAAAATGGATAGCTCTTTCATAGAACTGGCACAGAAACTTTGGGCCAAACGATATCCTTTTTTGCCGTAAAATTTTATAATTCTAGCTATGGATTACTGTTTTGACTGGCTTACAGCCAGCAAACAGCCATACACTGAGCTGGACCATAACTATTCCCATTATATATTAACTATCTGGGTGAGGGAATTAACAGCATTGTTGCTGAGTTTGCAGATGACACAAATATATGTGGAGGGATAGGTAGAGTTGAGGAAGCAGGGAGACTGTAGAAGGACTTGGACAGGCTAGAAGAGTCTACAAAGTGACAGATGGAATGCAATGCGGGAAAGTATGACATTATGCACTTTGTTAGGAAGAATAGTGGTGTAGACTATTTATTAAATGGGGCAAGGTTTTGGAAATCTTATGAGTCCTAGTTCAGGATTCATTTAAGTTTAACATGCAGGTCCAGTTGGCACTTTGTAAGGCAAATGCAATGTTAGTATTCATTTCAAGAGAGGTAGAATACAAGAGCAGAGATGTGCTGCTCAATCTGTATAAGGCTCTAGTCAAATCGCATTTGGAATATTGTGAGAAATGTTGGGTCCCATGTCAAGGGAAGGATGTGTTGGTAAAGGAGGAGGTCCAGAGGAGGTTTGCAAGAATGATCCTAGGATTGAATAACTTGTCATGATGAGCAGTTGGGAACTCTGGACCTGCACTTGAAGGAGTTTATAAGGATAAGGGGGGAATCTCATTGAAACTTACAGAAAAATAGCAGGCCTGGATAGGATGGGTGTGGAGAAGATGTTTCCACTAGTAGGAGAGACTAGAACCTGAGAACATAGCCTCAGAGTGAAGAGACAACCCTTTGGAATTGAGATGAGAAGGAATTTCATTAGCTTGAGGGTGATGAATCTGTGGAATTCATTGCTGCAGAAGGCTGTAAAGGCCAAGTCTTTGACTGTCTTTAAGACAGAGGTAGATAGATTCTTGATTAGTAAGAGGATCAAGGATTACAAAATGTAGGCAGGAGAATTGAGTTGAGAAACATATCAAGATCAAATGGCAGAGGAAACTCAATGGGCCAAAAGGCCTAATTCTGCTCCTATACCTTATGATCTTATGAACCATCTGCTGTTAACGTGCACATGGAAATATCACAACCAGTGACAGTACTAGGCAGCTGCAGCCATACATTTTTCCTGACCTCCTTCAAATCATTGCAGAATGTGATTTATGCTGTACAGTAGGGTAGAACACAGAATTTTTTTTAATACAAGCACTACCTTCACTTCAGTAGCTAGCAACTGGGAATGTTGAATGCTTGATCAATCTTTTAAGACTTACACCTGCACATAAGTTTTGTTCCTCCTCATTTGCTTGACACTGCTTAAGTCCCTGTTCTTTCAGCCTTGACAAAGACTGCTAAAGGATAAAAAGCTTCTTCGTCCTTTCTAAAAAAAAAAAGATGGTTTAAGTTTTGCCACCCAATTGTAAAGCTTGTCGCTTATTACCATCTTTGAGAGCAAATGAAAAATTGGCAACAAATCCTAGTCTTTCCAGCACTGCCCAAATTCTATGGAAGAGAAAATATCTTACAACTACATCCATCTCTACTGCAAATTATATATATTCCCAATGGTCTTAAATTGCTCTTTAATCATTTGAGAAAATAATTATGCAAATTATACTCTTTAAACACTTTGGTTTCTTTAGGTTGAGAACCAATGATATTTATAAAGTATTAATCATGGATGTTTCTAAGCAAACCTAACCAGCTTTGTGAATCTTGTTGGTAGAAAATTTGAAACTCCTCATCTTTAAATGTTTCCGTCTATTCAAATTTAATAGCTTTTTCATTACATAACAAACTATATGTTCAGAATTGTCTGTGTAAGTTTAACAGATATCCATTTAGCAAAAATGGAGCAATATGGGTTGAAAAATATTTTAATTTTAGCACATTCTTTAATGTGAGAACAAGTCAAGTTTACGTAAAATTAGCAATGTGTTTTAAATTACAGTAGAATGAGGCAGTTTAGAAACAAAAATGAGCATATATTTAAAAGTTCCTTTGGAATAGTATGGTATATATATTTTTATATACATACCTACAGTGTTATTGTGTAAATCTAGATACAATTTTAACAAGTGCTGTATGAAACTTACAGACTGTAAAGCTTCCTCTTGCCGCCTGGCCTGACTTTGCCGGTTTATGAAAGACCTTGTTAAATGCTTGTAGTGGTTCAGCAAGCAAATTATCACGACCACCATTACTGTCATTGCCACAACAATGACAATTATCTTGACAAATTCTTGTTCAGCTGAAATGACAAACAAAATAAAACTAATTTTCTTAAACTTGTTAGGCTAGATCATACTTAAAACAAATGCAGATAGTTCTGATTAGCTGTCATTCCTTAAAATACCCTCTTTGACAGCATTTCAACATTATTCAGCATTATAGAGTCATAGAGATGTACAGCATGGAAACAGACCCTTCCGTCCAACCTGTCCATGCTGACCAGATATCCCAACCCAATCTAGTCCCACCTGCTAGCACCTGGCCTATATCCCTCCAAACCCTTCCAATTTGTCCACTAAAGTTTTATAAATTCTTGTTTGTACTTAGTTGATATTTATTCAAATAAATTATTTTCTGCTGAATTTAAAATACATCATGAAAGAAGATTTAAAAAGAGTTACCTTTTTCCCAAATCCATTCATTTGACTGTGTTACCTTCACATTGGTGACATTCACCTCATCATTCTGCATAATCAAGATGTGAATTTCAGCAATACACATGCAGCTGCACTTAAACATGCTATATTAGTAGAATGAGGCAGACTTCAGAGGCAGTACGAAGTTCACAATGTCTGCATGCACTGTCAATATTGCAATACTCAGGTGTTAGACTTAAACACTGTGGCAGAGACTGTGATGACGACAAATTAACTGAAATGAATGGATGAAACACACAGTGTGGCAGGATGTTCTTATGCTGTGGAAACAGCTTATATGGCATTTGGCCTTGCCTCTTCTGCTTGGCAAAGGAGTTTTTCTGCTAGTTGTTTACTAAATTTAAATATACAGGAAAAGAACTAGACATTTCAACTTCTGGGTTCTTCAGCCAGCTCACCACAAAGGAAACTAGAACAGTACATGAGAGTATGCAAAGTCCAAAAGACGGATGAGACAACACCCTGACTACAGTGGATTTTTGCTACATAACTTGTAATCTTGATATTGAAAAGAACAACTTATACTTTATTTTCCATTTTTTTGCAACAAACATTATTGTCAATTTCTACTGAAAGGGAATAATTTTGTCTGACTCTGAAATGAACATAGTCAGTACAACTGTGCACTCAAAGCTCTTATATTTTCAAATAAAACATTGCGTAGTGCCACTATTCTATTTTTCAGTGTTTAAGATTTAGCAGTCTAGTTGTCAAAAATTTTAAATGTGCATGATGGGCATGAGGAGACAAGCAGTATTTCTTCTTTTAGTAAAAGACAGACAATGCCTCCAACCTTTAACAAGCTTAGTACAATTTTGAGTGTTTAGAAGTAATCTGCCCTGAGAGTGTACTTCCCATCTTCAATACCTGTAAGTGGTCATTAAAAAGTTTTAATTTCGTACTGGGCACGCGAACAAAAATAAGCAGACCAAGGGACAGTGTCTACATCGAAAAGCATGGATATTTAACACTAACATAACATCAGTTTAATGAGGCCTTAGAGGCCATCTAATTTCAATGTAACCTTCATCTTCAACTCCATAATTAAAAAGCAGTTGTACATCATAATACTTCAAAAACAGAGATATTACAATGATCCACGGAACAACAATTTTTGAAGGAAACTACACAAATTTTGTTATTTGTTTACACCAGTTTTTATAAGACCATGTGATGTAGAAGTAGGCCATTAACCCATCAAGTACACTCTGCCCTTCAATGAGTCAATGGCCGATCTAACAAGCCTCAACTCTGCTTTCTTTGTCTTTTCCCCATTTACCTCAATTTTGTGACTGATTAAAAAAAATCTCACTATCACAGACGTGATTTTTTTTATTCATTCATGGGATGTGGGTATCACTGGCTCGGCCAGCATTTATTGCCTAGGAGAAAGTGAGGACTGCAGATGCAGGAGATCAGAGTCAAGAAAAGCACAGCAGATCAGGCAGCATCCGAGGAGCAGGAGAATCAATGTTTCAGGCAAGAGCCCTTCATCAGGAGCATTTATTGCCATTCCCAAATTGCCCAGAGGATAGTTAAGAGTCAACCACATAGCTGAGGTCTGGAGTCACATGTAGACCAGACCAGGTAAAGATAGCACTTGCGTTCCCTGAAGGATATTAGTAAACCATAGGGGTTTTTCCAACAATTGGCATTTGATTCATGGTCATCATTAGACTCTTAATTCCAGATTTTTATTCAATTCAAACTCTCTCATCTGCCATGGCAGGATTCGAACCCAGGTCCTCAGATTAACAGTCCAGCGATAATATCACTAGGCCATCACCTTCCTTGATAACTCAATATATTTAATAACTCATATGCTTAACAAGTAACATACTCAATAACTCAACCTCCATAGAGCTGTATGGTAAAGTATTCCACATATTTACTACTTTCTGAGAGAAGAACTCATTCTCATCTCTGTCTTAAATGGACATTTGTTCTGAGATTATTGTCTTCTGTCCTAGACTCTCATACAAGGGCCAATACACTTTCCACATCTACTCTGTCAAGTTCTGTATGCTTCAATAAGGTCACCTCTCATTCTCTCTTCCATGAGTACAGGTTCAAACTACTCAACCTCTCCTCATTACACAGTCCCTCATACATGGAATCAATGAGGGACTATTGTCAATGCCCGTATATCTTTCCTTAGATAAGGGAAAAAAACTATTCAGAATATTCCAGCCGTGGTCTGAATATTGCAAAACATCTGTACTTTTATACTCCATTTCCTTTGAAATAAAGCAAAATTTTATTTCCTTTCCCTATTATTTGCTGAATTTGGATGACAAGGTGTGTTTTCTGTGATTCATGGGTGAAAACCTCCAAATCCCTCTGTTCCGCAGCTTTCCGTAGCCTATTTCCCTCAAATTGATAGATTTCCTTAGCACTAAAGGGGGAGGTGTCAATGCAAATTTGTTGCTTTGACCCCCTTTCAAAGAATCAAGGAATCACCAAAAGATACATGAGTCATAATGGTGTTTGCTGCCAATTAGCTAGGAGTACTAGCTGCATGTAAAATGCTTCTTTGTTTCTCATTTATTTACTTTTCACACATTGGAGTTTAGTTGACTCTTCCACTACATTTACATGCTGAATCTGTTTTGCATTTGTTATGAACCAGAGCAAACCTCCTCAAAACATGTCAAGGAGATCGGCTAGACCCTAACATTTTCTTATTTTAAAGGCAGGTACCAGATATTGCATTCCAGATTCAATTTGATTGTTTTAACCCTGAGAGTTTGACCAAAGCACACTTTATTCAAACACTATAGTTAAAATACAGACAAAATTTTTTAAACATTTGGCTTAACTGCAACTATCAAAATATTTAACAAAATAATGAACCACTCATTAACTGTTCTAATATTGTTATATTCCATAAGCACACCCTTGGCAAAGGCAAATTCAGTAACATAGATTGCCTCACATGAAATTCTAGCAGCAGGAAGAGAACTTAAGCTTTTAGCTGTGGCAAAGACAGAGAGAGCAGCTTTCGAAGCCCCAACAGCTACCGAAAGCTAAGACTAAAATCCTGGTTCTGTGGGAGCCTGACCCCACTCATTCAGGCTGCTTCCATTGTTAAAACTTTTAAAAGAAAAACCCTAAGGCTTCACAAGCCGTTTACTTTATTGGCTTGAAGTAGTCCACTCGTCGCCTCTGTCTCAACCTCTCTTCGTAACAAAATATACCTCTTAAAAACTGTAGTATTGTCACATATTAATGGAGCAATATTTACTCACATTATTCAACAAGATTACTTAAACTACAATCAGGAATGTACCCTAAATAATCCAGCAAATCAATATGTTTTAAGTTCACATGATTATTTCGTGAAATTAAACAATAAAAATATGCAATGTCACAGAGTCACTAAATTTGATGTGCCCAGGTTATTGTGGGTCAATTAGCTCAGCTGGCTAGACAGCTTGTTTATAATGCGTAGCAATGCAAACAGTTGGAGTTCAATTCCTGCACTGGTTGAGGTTACCATGAAGATCTCACCTTCTCAAATTTGTTCCTCACTTGAGGCATGGTAACCCTCAGATTAAACGTAGTCCTCTCCCTCAGGCCTATGGGACTATGGCGGCTTTACCTTAAATTATTTAGAGATGAAAAATGAAGACTCATGTAACAATGATAACTTTTCATACTGTATGTTTTACACCCACTGCCATTGATTTTCTAAATATATAAAAATGATAATGTGTTTTTTGTTCAGTTGATTAAATTATGTTCTCAGGAACTATAATTTGCAAAATTGCAATGGTATCATCCAGTCCCTTGACTCCCTCAATCCACAGATTCCTTGTACTCAGCTTCCTAGGCAATCTTTACTATCAAATCAGCTAGTTCCCTAAGAAATGACATAAACAACCATGGTTTCAGTAGGAGCAACAGAGGTGATAAAAACAAATATACAAATGGTTATTGCATTATCTAGTTCACCTGACACATTTATTCTAAAAGCTATTACTGGACAAAATTAATCAATATTATATTTAACTAAAATGCTTTTGTGGCCCTGGATTTCCCCCTGTTTCTAGTATATACATTAGAGTATTGCACTAGAGATTTGCATTTTATTTATCCTGGTTTTTGATTCACCTCCCAAAATGGTGCTACTATACATCAGAAAAAAAAGCAGACTGAAATGGTTTACTGTAAAAGTGTCAAAGTGGCACTTCTTATGAGTAGCTCCCATTAAATATATTCTCTGCAGAGATGTATGATGTAAGCATGGACAGCCCACTTTGTACTGAGCAATTTTGTCACAGGAAAGGAACAGTGAACTCCCATGCCTGAGACAACTTTGTGTCAGGAAGCACTAATGAAATCTGTGGTTCAGAGATAAAAATAATTACATTCTGGACTTTGGCATTATCTGCATGGATTTGCAAGCCTGACTGAACACTCAATCTTTATGAGGGTGAGCACTGTCTTTTTGCATTCTGGATATCAGGCACTGGTGGCTTGTGGGTGGGGTAGTTTGTCACTACCAATCTTCCTTTCTAATTATTTTTAATCAATCATCTTTGACATGTTATGTGAAATGAAATATGCTTTGTTATACCTCTGTAGCAAGTAGGATTTGTACTCAGATCCTCTGGACAAGAAGAAGGGAAACTACCACTATGGGGTAGAATCATAGAATCCCTAGTGTGGAGCAGTCCACTCAGCTCTTCAAGTCCATCCCAACACCTCCAAAGAGCATCCCACCCAGACCTGCCCCTTTACCACATTCCTGTAATTTTGCATTTTCCCATGGCTAATCTACCTAGCCTGGACACTATGGGTAATTGAGTATGGCCAATCTACCTAACTCGCACATCTTTGGATGGTGGGAGAAAATCCACGCAGAAACAGAGAGAATATGCAAACTCCACAAAGATAGTCACCCAAGGGTGGAATTGAACCAGAGTCCCTTGTGCTGTGAGGCAGTAGTGCTAACCACTGAGCCATCATTCCACCCACCGTAGCACAGGGGTTTTTAATTATGTTGGTTGCTTTCCTGAGGCAGTGGGAAGCATGGAGTCAATGGACAACAGACTGGTTTGCGGGATGGACTGGGCTGTGCTCATACCTCTTTGTAGTTTCTTGTGGTCTTGATAAAAGCAGTTGCCATACCACATTGTGCTGCATCCAGAAAGGATACTTTTTATGGTGCATCTATAAAAATTGCTGTCCAAAATGTCTTTTAAATGTTGTAATTATAATTGCCTCTACCAGTTCCTCTGGCAGCTCGTTCCATGTATGCACCACCATCTCTGTGAAAAAGTTGCCCCTCAGGTCCTTTTTAAATCTTTTACTCTTTGGAGGGTTGGTATGGATTGGTTGGGCCAAACAGCCTGTTTCCATACTGTAGGGAACCTAATCTAATCTAATATTTCTCCTTTCACCTTATACCTAAGGCCTCTAGCTTTGGACTCCTCCACCCTGGGAAAAGACCTTGCTATTCATCTTATCTATGCACCTTGTGATTTTATAAACCCCTATAAAGTCACCCCAACCTTCTACACTCCAGGGAAAGAAGTCCCAGCCTATCCAGCCTCTCCTTATAACTCAAACATTCGAGTCTCAGTAACATCCTTATAAATCTTTTTCGCATACTTTCCAATTTAATAACATTCTTCCTATAACAGGGTAACCAGAATTGTATGCAGTTCTCCAAATGTGGTCTTACCAATGCCTTCTACAGTTGTAACATGACATCCGAACTCCTGTACTCAAAGCTCTAATTAATGATGGGAACTGTGCCAAACACCTTCACCGCCCTGTTTACTTGTGATGCGACTTTCAAAGAACTACGTACCTGCACCCCTAGGTCTCTCTGTTCGACAGGCCCTTACTATTAACAGTGCAAGTCCTGTCTTGTTTGGCTTACTAAAATGCACATTTATCTGAATTAAACTGCATCTGCCATTCCTTGGTCCACTGGCAGTCCAGAGAAGGTTTGATATCATATGTGGAGGGATTGTCTTATGAGGACAGATTGAGTAGATTCAGCCTGTAATCACTGGAATTTAGAAGAGTGATAGGCAAACTTATTGAAACATTAGAATTCAAATTTAGTTTTATTGTCACACGCACTCAAGTACAGGGATATACGAGTACAGTGAAAAGTGTACAAAGTCACCATTCCTGGTAGCATCTTAGGTACAAAGGTGCCTAGGCACAAAATCTTAAATAGATAAATTAGAAAACTGAAAAAATGTTAAAAGTCCACTTCTGGCATGCTCTCTTGCCACTGCAAGAGGTGTAAAACCTGTGCCCACACCTCTCCCTTCACCTTCATTCAAGGCCCCAAAGAATCCATCCACATCTGGCAGAGATATTCCTGCACCTCCACATACGTCATCTAATGAGTCCGTTGCTCCCGATGTGGTCTCCACTACATTGGGGAGACAGATGCCAACATGAGGAACATTTCAGAGCACATGTCTGGGACAAACATACTAAATAACCCCACCAATCTGTGGCTGAACACTTCAACTCCCAGCAAGTCTTGGACCTCCTCCACCGTCAGATCCCAGCCACTTGTCACCTGGTGGAAGAATATCTCATTTTCTGCTTTACGACCCTCCAACCACACAGGATCAATGTTGATTTCACCAGTTCCCTTATCTCCCTCCCCCCCCACCTTATCCCAGAGCCAACCCTCCAACTTGGCACCGCCCTTTTGAACTGTCCTACCTATCCATCTTGTTTCCTACCTATCCACTCCACTCTCTGCTCTGACCTATCACTATCACTCCCCACCTTCATTTACCTATTGCATTCCCAGCTACCTTCCCCCCAGCCCCATCCTCCTGTCATTTATATCTCAGCTCCCTTGGGCCTCCCGCACATTCCTGATGAAGAGCTAATGCTCAAAACATCGAAACTTCTACTCCTTGGAAGCTGTCTCACCAGCTGTGCTTTTCCAGCACCACACATTTTGACTCAAATATCAATAGCCTATCCAACGCTTTGAATTGGAGATGCCAGTGTTGGACTGGGGTGTACAACGTTAAAAATCACACAACACCAGGTTATAGTCCAACAGGTTTAATTGGAAGCACACTTTGAAGCCTTTGAGAGACAATTTTGTTCTCTGTCATCATGGCCATTATAGAATCCACCTCCTCGCTAAAGACAAAATATGCATTTAATAACTCAGCTCTACCTTGCCTGCATACACTTGTTTGGTCCCTAATCAACTCGGAAGGTTGTGTGCATACTGCCAGCCTGTTTATTTAAATGTTCTTCTCATCCCAAGCATATTATATGAGAGGGCAGGGAATTCCACCCAATAAATCCAGTTTTTTTGCAAGTTGGTAGCAGAAACATCACTGTAAAAGTTATCAGACTGATTCATAATATCTTTCAGAAAGAGAACCTACAAAATAATTACTCAAGGTGATCAATTTTTCTTTTAGTGGCAATAAAAATGGCTTGTATTTCATGGCCAAAATTAAAAGTACTACATTGCTTTAATGCAAACCAGAACACAAGGCACAATGTCTGAAATTAGCATTCAGAACAGGTATTAAGCATTTCTTCATGCAAAAAGTAAACAATTGAAAAAGTCTCCCAGTTGTAAAAAAACGATTTGACTTCATGTTATAGTTTGATGAAATGATGAGGGAAATGTAAGCTTTATTTTTAAAAAATTGAGCGATAAGTCAAGCAACCTTCAACTAAACTCACTTATGAGCATGATTGCATTAATCAAAATTAGCACCTTAAAACTGTTCAAATACACATCTAGTAAAACAATATTTGATATAGTCCCATTTTTAGTGTCTCAAACCGAAATAACTAAATTAAGGTCTGTTGTGCCTGCAATACAGGGAAAACATTTAATCTGAGATGCACTTGGCTTCAGACCCTGAGGTCAAAAGACAGCGTGCTAACCTGGTGCATCATCCAATCATACTATGTAGCTTAATTTAAAAAACAATTTTTGCCAACAGATTAGATCAAGAAAACAACATTAACTCTTAGCAGTTGATCAAATAAATGGAATTCAGCAAAGAAAAAATAATGTGCAGCACTCCAACAAATTTGCTTAGGGATAAAAAAGACAAGTTTTAAATGCTTGCTCTTAATTAAAAATGCATTTAGGAGTATTCAGTGCTTTGTCTTTGCATTACAAATATCAAACCTGATATTTTGAATCAGAAAACAAAACGATTAAAAGTACAAAAACAGAATACATTCCACTACTTTAAATACAGTTCTTTTATTTAAGGAACACTATAGCAAAATATGCTCAAACTAATAACATGCTTAAATGAAGTTATTCATCTTACACAAACAAAAAATGTGGTTGCTCAATCAAATGAGCATTCATATGTTTTTGTAGTAACTATCTAATTTCAAAATCTGAAACTCATAGGAAAATGCAGTTATATTCGATATTTCACTGTATGCAAATAATTAACCAAGAGATATAATAAACAGAAATATTTATTTACTCTGAAAATGGAGGTGCAGTGGGATGATCTCTTTAGTTTTATTTAGGCTGGGCTACTATAATATGTGCAGCCCCAGAAGGCTGATGCATTGGCTAGACAATCAGGTATTAGCTACTCAAGATGTCTGGAAAATCTAATTGAGTTAGTCACTATTATGTGCCAAGGCATTGCAAGGCTAATTTTTATTCCACCCACAAGGCTGTGCTTGTATTAGTCTTCAAGTGACTGGCATATTTATCATCTCAATGTGCCTAAGATAAGCAATTCCACTTTATCTATAGCATTTCAACAGGGAGTGCAATGACAGGATAAACATAACCCTAACAGCTCATGCAGGCATGAAATCTTGAAATCTATCAGCTCTGCATAAAACATAGTTTCACTTGACTTATGAGAAGCTGCTGCTTGGCTGATTTTTTTTCAGTATCTAAGGATTCTTAATTGAAAGGATGCTGATATTAACCTATTTGTACTATTACATGTTACTAAGTAGATTAAAATATCCAGTCAAATACAATTAAAATGACAAAACTGAGTGAGCCATAATTTAAATAGATATGAAATAATAAGGTGCCTGTCACCTGAGTTGATGGACAATGCTGAATTGCTTTAAATGTATTATTCCTTTAAAATTGAGACAGCAGTGGATTTTAGAAGAAGCATGGCCGTTTATTTATTGCACTAGATCGTTGGATGAAATAAAATCTCAATTTGAGTAAATAGTTACAAATCTTGTTCCAGTTCCTTTTGATAATAATTTCAATGTGCTAAAATACAATTTATAACAAACTGTGAACTGTAAAAAGTTTTCCAAACAGCTTAAAAAGAATGATACTTGCATAATTTGTGTGCCATCAATAAAGCTCTTCAATCAGACCTTTGTGATTAACAGAAAGATAACTACTGAACTGTAATCAGAAGATTATGTGGCAAAATAGCCTTCATAAAAATCAGAACAATATGCCCACAAGTCTTGGAATCATAGTATTATTAAAAGCAGGAGACCATTTAACTCATCAGGCTGAATTTCTCCAATCCCTGAATGATATGGCAATGGCAAGTCAGTTGGAAAAATTATATCTTCAACACTGAGATGTGAATCTTGCTGATAAGCGGACTACAGTATTTGCATGCATTCACAGTTCATTAGCACTTAAACACGCTCTACTTATATACAGTTTGCTATTCCCCCACACCTTGGAGAGAAACAGACAGCAAAAATTCCTGACCTGAAAGTTTGAGCAGGAAACCTGGTGGTTCCAGCTTGCCACTCGACTCAGCCTTCATTTTGGCTAGCAGGTCCCAACATCTCAAGGTATACTGCATGGAAAGTGACCACCTGCATTCCAACTCCCTTCTGGCCCATACAAGTTGGCAATGGTTTCACAATAGCCCCACCAGATCATTATTACACATTTTGGACAATCTTGGAATACAGTTCACCACTTCAATACTAGACAATGTAATACAACACCTTACATTGCAATGCTGCTTCCAGTCCACTCTGCGTATAGGGACAGACACCATCTCATACACCGGAACAAGGTGCATCTCAGGGCTCTTAGTTTTCTGTCTTAGTGCTCATTCACTCACTCTCTGTCTACATGGATAATCACAGCATCTCTGCCTTGCCTTGTCTTCACATGCATTGCTGCCTCATTCAGAACTTACATCATACCCCTCTCTTGCCTTGCTTCTAAACACAAACACAAAGTAGGGCAGCTTATCATGTTTGCTAGCAGCGATTGATCAATGGGGTGGACTTGCAGTTTTATGACAGAGAACTGTAAAGATGATCCCGTTTGACATCTTCAAAAAATTAACTGCAAAAACCATCATCTATGTTGTGGAACAATGCATAATAAAACAATAAGTAATCTGGTCAGTTTTGTAATTTTCTTTTGTTTATCCTCAACTGCGTTTGTTTGGCTCTCTGTATTTCTTTTGTGTGAAAAGGGTTGAAAACAGCATTTTACTCTGGTAAAGTTATTGTACTTTCAATAAATTGCTAAGTCTGATGTTTATGATACAAATTAGTGCCTGGAACTGTTTGTAGAGTTTGGGATTGTTTATTCAAAATATGGTTAGGAAACATAAGGGTTCATTTTGAGGGTCTTTGGGGGTTTTAATTTTATTGTGTTGCAAATACAAAGATAGAAAAACTGATTTGGTTTGCTCTCTGTCTGTGTCATTACATAATTGGGGCTGCAAATCCTGGATCTTGAAACCCAACAATGTAGGTTTAGAATTGGATTTTGGTATTTAGAGTGGTTAACCAGATGCTAGGTTTGTACTCAATCTTAAGATGGCACTGGAAATGGTTAAACACTTTTTGAAAGTGTCAGAAGTTTCCCTGTATGGTTGTAGTGTATGACTAAAGGAAACTAGCAGAGTCAGCCAGCAGACCAAAAATAAATTTGTCAGAGCAAGCTAAGAAGGCAGACATTACAGCTTTAATAATGAAACAGTTAGGTTTAGTGAAAATAAAGAGGACAGCTCGTGCAGGCAGTACATTGGATGCATCAGTGAACCTTGAGTTGCAGTTCCGGCTATTGGAAAAGAAAAAAAGATGGAATTCCAGAGAGAATTAGAGCTTAAAAAAACTGGAATTCAAAAAGAAAAAAAAGAGGAAAAAGAGAAAGACAGGGTAGAAAGAAGGGAGGAAAAAGAGAGAGAGCAAGAATTTTAATAAGAAATGATGCAGCTTAGGCAAGTCAAACTGAAGGTTTGGGAAAACTTGGAAAACAAAACTGCTAGACATTTAGGGTTGTGCAGGCTTACTAAAATTTGAAGAGAAGGATGTTTTTTTTGAAAAGATAGCAAAACACATGAAGTTCTCTGCAATGTGCATATTTTATCAAAATGTTTTACATATTCTTAGGTCAATAACCACACCTTTGATTAATTTGTGAAGAAAGCAAACCAAGATAGTATGGTCTGCAGAATGTCAGGCAGCTTTTGAAAGGTTAAAAGCAATTTTAACAAATTAACCTGTATTATAGTACCTAACTTTAACAAATCATTTAAATTAACAGTAAATGGAAGTGTTTTTGGGACTGGAACAGTTTTCTGGCACGATGATGAGGCTGAAATAGAGAAGTTTGTGGCTTACTTTTTAAAAATTTGTACCAAAATCAGCAATGGTACTTTACTATCAAAGCACTGGTGATATTAGCAGCACTTCAACATTCTAAATTTATGTTCAACAATTTTAAACTGCAGTTTTCCTGCTCATAATACCTTGGTTTTCATTAATAAACTTAAAAATAAGACTCCAAGATTGTTCAGATGGAGTTTAGATCTGTTTAACAGAAAGATTGTAGATATTTCCGGAAAGGAAAATCTAATTGCTGATGCCTTATCCTGAATGTACACAGTTGTGAATTTAAGAACATGACCAAACTAGTTGAATAGTGATTAAGAATCTGGTGGAAGGAAGCTTTAATACGGAGTTTTGTGTTTTGTTTGTTGTTAAAGTGTTGCTAATATTGTCATTAAATGTATTTTTTTAAAATGGTGTTTCAGTTTTTGAGGGTAAAAGTATGTTAGAATCCTCATTGATTTTTCATTATTTTTGTTTTTATTCTTCAATCAAATTATGGTTTGGAGTTGTGAACTGAGAAACAGTTGGATCAAGTCTGAGGGTCTTTGAAGGTGTTAATTTTACTGTGTTGCAAGTACAGAGGTAAAAAGGCTGATTTGGTTTGGCTGTCTGTCTTGTGTCATAACAACGTAAATGAGTCAGGTTTGGTCACTCATCAGTCAGGGCTGTCCTTTCAAGTGAATCAGGGGATTATATCATGGTCAATCTTGAAAAGCAACAAGATTTTATTCTATCCTGTATATCAGGAAAAGTGTATCACTCCCTCAGATAGATTAAACATAGTGTGGCCCTTGATTCTTGTAGCTACAGTTACAAAGTTAATCGACCAGACAGGTGATGATATAAAGTAGCAATCGATTAATGAATGTGAGCTTCTATTTGCAATGATGTATCATCAGTGCTACCTCTCAGAAACCTTTCTACCGTGATGAGCTATTCATGGCTCATGTGATTGATCTGGTACACAATGCCAAGACAAGGGAGTTCAGCTATGTACAAATGTTGAAGGAGTTGGGATTGCTCACTTTAGAGGGCTTTGATAAAGCAAGTAGAGAAAAAGTGATTTGACTGGTAAATGGGATAATTTAAATAATTGACAAAAGAATGAGAGGGAAATGTTTAAAAAAATAATATTTGAAGGACACTATCTGAAAGAGAGGTAATATCAGACTGGCTTTAACTTCTAAAAGACAATTGGATATGTACTTGAAGAGAACTATCGTGCAGGGTTTTGGGAAAAAGCATGAGTGTAGATCTAAATTCTTCAGAATGCTAACATAGGACTAGCACACTGAATGGGTTTGTGCTCTGTCTAAGATACTAAGCTTCTGATAAGGACTGCTGGAGTAACTAATAAAACGGTTTTAAAAAAACGAGTCATCAACCTTCAATATTAACTCTGTTTCTTGCCACAGAAACAGATTTAATATTGAAGGTTGATGACTCGTGCGTGCTGTACTATTCCAGTACTTTGTACCTTTATTTAAGGATTCCAGCATCACAAGTATTTTGTTTTCACTTCAAACGTATTTAATTGGTTATAGAGCACTTCGGGATATCCCTAGGTCTTGATAGATGGCCCTTCAGCCCATCAAGTCTGGACTGCCAAAGCCAAATCACCTTCTAGCACTAGGCTCATAGTGACATTTCAACTGCTCCTCCAAGTACTTTTAAAAAATTGAGATTTCCCACCTCAACTGCCATCCCAGGCAGTGCATTCCAGAGTTTTACTGCTCTCTGGGTGAAAAGGATTTTCCTAAACTTCCCTGTAAACCTCCTGCTTTTCACTTTAAAATTATGCTATCTTGTTCTTGACCCTTTGACTAAGGAAAACAGCTGCTTTCTTTTACCCTGTTCATGTCTCTCACAATCTTATACTTAACTATTATGTCCTCCCTCAACCTTCTCTGCACCAAAGAAAATAACCTGAGATTATCCAGCCTCTCTTCAGAGCTGAAATGCTCTATCCCAGACAGCACACGGTAACTCTTAGATATATGTGCAAGTTATTCCTTTTACTGTTTACTAGATTTGTTTGGCAATGTAATTAGTTGAATAAAGATCTAGACTTTTGAATAGCAAACCTGTGAAAAAAGATGATATAACATGAGTAAGCTAAAGTGCAATGCTGAGGATTCTCTAGAGATTATTTCAAGATTGAGTGAGCAAAGACATACTGAGATCAACAGTGTGATCAATTACCTGTAAGAATTTCATTAGTAAGTTGAAACTGAGAAAAATATACCAAATATAAACATATGGTTTTCCCAAAAGTTCTATAAGTAAGCATATGGCAAGTGCTTTTCTCCTAATTATGTCAGTGTATACTGAGATAGGAAACATGGAAAGAGGGAATGAGCTTCTGTTTTCTTACAAATTACATCTACATTAAATTATTGTTGTTCATATAGGCACAGACTTTCAGCAGATAACAAAAAGCTTGGATATCACTCATTTATGACTCTCCTATGTATCATGAAGGACCATGTAATCAGAGAAGTTAATGAGAAAGAAAAGTTTGGGTCTGGGGTGACCATCATTAGTGTGTGGATCTGCAGTTACAAATCAGCTGATAGCAAGATGCAAGTTTATGATATATGATCAGTCAGAAATGGCCATGACCTGATATCTCTGACCTTATAAGGTGAACAGGCAAGGTCTTTTCCCAGGATAAGGAAGTCCAAAACTAGAGGGCACAAGTTTAAGGTGTGAGGAGAAAGTTTAGAAGCAACCTGAGGGGTAACATTTTTACACAGTGTGTGATGTATGTATGGAACAAACTATCAGAGAAAGTGGTAGAGGAAGATACAATGACAACATATTAACTTACATTTGTACAGGTACATGATAGACAAGGTTCGGAGGGATATAGGCCAAATGCAGGCAAACGGGACTGGTTTATAGCAGGTCTTGAGAAGATTTGTAGCTCAGGTTGAGGTTCTGGATGTAGATTTGCTCGCTGAGCTGAAAGGTTCATTTCCAGATGTTTTGTCATCCTCCTAGGTAACATCTTCAGTGGGCCTTCAGGCGAATCACTGCTGATAATTCCTGCTTTCTATTTATGTGTTTGGATTTCTTTGCATTGGTGATGTTATTTCTTGTGGTGATGTCATTTCCAGTAGTGAAGTCACTTCCTGTTATTTTTCTCAGGGGATGGTAGATGGGGTCTAACTCGATGTGTTTGTTGATAGAGTTCTGGTTGGAATGCCATGCTTCTAGGAATTCTCATCAGTGTCTTTGTTTGGCTTGTCTTAGGATGGATGTGTTGTCCTTCCTTATCTGTATGTAAAAGATACTAGTGAGAGAGGGTCATGTTGTTTTGTGGCTAGTTGGTGTTCATGTATCCTGGTGGCTAGTTTTCTACGTGTTTGTCATAGTCCATGCATGGTATTTTGTAAATGGGATTAGTTTTGCTCATTGTCTGTTTAGAGTCTTTCAAGTTCATTAGCTGCTGTTTTAGTGTGTTGGTGGGTTTGTGGGCTACCATGATGCCAAGGGGTCTGAATAGTCTGGCAGTCATTTCCGAGATGTCTTTGATGTAGGGGAGAGTGGTTAGGGTTTCTGGACGTGTTTGTCTGCTTGTTTGGGTTTTTTGCTGAGAAATTGGTGGACTGTGTTCGTTGGGTACCCATTCTTTTTGAGTACACAATATAGGCGATTTTCCTCTGCTCTGCGTAGTTCCTCTGTGCTGTAGTGTGTGTTGGTTCATTGAAATAATGGGTGTTCTGATGCAGCTTCGTTTGTGGATGCTGGGACGATTGCTTCTGTGGTTCAATATTTGGTCCATATGTGTTGTTTTCCTGTAGATGCTGATTTGAAGTTCCCCATTAGCTGTTCACTCTACTGTGACATCCAGGAATGGCAATTTGTAGTTGTTTTCTTCCTCTTTAGTGAACTTTATGCCAGTAAGGGTATTATTGATGGTCTTGAAGGTTTCCTCTGATTTGTTTTGTTTAGTGATAACAAAGGTGTCATCCACATAGCGGACCCAAAGGTTGGGTTGGATGGTTGGCAGAGCTGTTCGTTCGAGTATCTGCATTACTGCCTCTGCTCAGAACCCTGATATCGCAGATCCCATGAATCTTCTGTTGGTTTGTCTGTAGGTTTTGTTGTTGAACAAACGTTGGGTCCGCTTTGTGGATGACACCTTTGTCATCACTGAACAAAACAAATTAGAGGAAACCTTCAAGACCATCAATAATACCCTTACTGGCATAAAATTCACTAAAGAGGAGGAAATCAACAACAAACTGCCATTCCTGGCTGTCACACAGAGTGAACAGCTAATGGGGAACTTCAAACCAGCGTCTACAGGAAAACAACACATACGGACCAAATATTGAACTACAGAAGCAATCATCCCTGCATCCACAAACGAAGCTACATCAGAACATTATTTCAACAAGCCAACACACACTGCAGTACAGAGGAACTATGCAGAGAAGAGGAAATTCACCTATACTGTGTATTCAAAAAGAATGGATACCCAATGAACACTGTCTGTTGATTTCTCAGCAACAACCCAAACAAGCAGACTAGGCACATCAGAAACCCTACTCCTCTCCCTTACATCAAAGACATTTCGGAAATGACTGTGAGACTATTCAGACCCCTTGGCATCATGGCAGCCCACAAACCCACCAACACACTAAAACAGCAGCTAATGAATGTGAAAGACCCTATACAGACAATGAGCAAAATTAATGTCATTTACAAAATATCATGCAAGGACTGTAACAAACACTGCATTGGACAAACACGCAGAAAACTAGCCACCAAACAACATGACCTTCTCTCACTAGTATCCTTATATACAGTTAAGGAAGGACACCATTTCAGTTGGGACAACACAACCATCCTAGAACAAGCCAAACAAAGATACATACGAGGATTCCTAGAAGCATGGCATTCCAACCAGAACTCTTATCAACAAACATATTGAGATAGACCCCATTTACCACCCCTTGAGAAAAATAACAGGAAGTGACTTCAGCACAGGAAATGACATCACCACAAGAAATGACATCACCAACCCAAAGAAACCCTAACATATAATTAGAAAGCAGGAATTATCAGCAATGCTTTGCCTGGAGGCCCACTGAAGATGTTACCTAGTAGGGTGAAAAAATGTCTAGAAATGAACCTTCCAGCTCAGCGAGCAAACCTACATCCAGGATTATTTCAATTTAGAATCTACAGTCAGCACGGATGAGTTGGGCCAAAGGACCTGTTTCTGTGTTGTATGCCTCTATGACTCTAAACAGTAGTACAACCTCTTGAGTTTGCTGAGACATTCAATATCATTACTTTTTTTTAATTCAATCATGTGATATGAATGTGCTGGTGGGCCAGCATTTATCACCCATTCTTAGTTGGCCTTGAGAAAGGGATGGCAAGCTGTCATCTTCAATTGCTGAAGTCCATGTGCTGTAGGTAGACACACAATGCTCTTAGACAGGAAATTTCATGATTTAAATCTAGTGACAATGAAGGAACAGATATATATATTTCCAAGTCAGGATGGTAATTGGCAGATTGTGGTGTTCCTATGGATCCTATGCTTTTGTCCTTCTAGATGAAAGTGGCCGTGGGCTTGGAAGGTGCTATCTAAGGATCTTTGGTGAATTTCTGCAATGTATATTGTCAGCACTGTTGCTACTGAGCATTGGTGGTGAAAGCAATGGATGCTAGTCGATGAACTGCCTTTCCCTGAATGTTGTGAAACTTGAGTATTGTTGGAGCGACATTCAAATGGGGAGTATATCCCTGACTTTGCTTTGTAAATGGTGAACAGGCTTTGTGGAACCAGGATGCGTTTTTCTATCCTCTGACCTGCTCTTGTAGCCACTGAATGTATCCAATTGAGTTTCTGGTCAACGGTAACCTCAAGGATGTTTATGGTAGGGCATTCAGTGATGCTAATAACATTGAATGTTAGAGTTAGATGGTCTTTTCTGGCATTTGTGTGGGGAAAATTTTACTTGTCACTTGTCAGCCCAGGACTGGATATTGTCCAGTTCTTGTTGCATTTAAACAGGTTTTCAGTTTCTGAGGAGTTGTGAATGGTGCCGAATATTCTGTAACCATTGGTGAACATCCCAGGTTCTGACCTTATGATGGAGGGAAGGCCATTGATGAAGCAGCTGATGATGGCTGGGCCGAGGACACTACTGTGAGGAATACTTGCAGAACTGTTCTGGAGCTGGGATGACTGACCTCCAACAATCATAGCATCTTCCTATGCGTCAGCAAAATGTTTGCCCTCTGATTCGCATTAATTACAATTTTCCTACTTGATTCCATTTTTGGTGAAATGTGAAATTGATGTCAAGGACTGTCACTCACATTTGGATTTCAGGTTTTTTGTCTGTGTCTGAGTCATGCTATAATGAGGAGTTCTGGTGGAACCCAAACTGGGCATCAGTGAGGAGGTCATTGCTAACCAGGTACTACTAGATAACACTGTTAATAATACCTTCCATCACATTACTGATTATCAAGAGTATAATATTGATATGATTGGATATAGCTGAATTGGATTTGAGCTGTATTTTGTATATAGGCATACCTCAGCAATTTTACATATTGTCAAGTAGAAGGCCGTACTGTCACTGTACTGGAAGAGCTTGGCAAGGCATGAGGCAAGTTCTGGAGAACAAATCTCAGTACTATTGTGCAATGTTCTCAGGGCCCATAGCGTTTAGTGTCACCAATAGCTAGATGCAATCAAATTGGCTGAAGATGTGATGCAGGGTGTAGTTACTTTAGTGAAGTCAATCAGTTGGACTGCATAGAAGATGAGTTCCCTGACTGGGGCTGTTAATCTGGGAGACATGACTGACATAAAATGGTGAATGTCAGGAATATTGGACTACTTGAATGCTGTGAGAGGCACTGCTATCGCCCAAGGTAATGCATTTGTAAATGAAGGGTGATTGGTGATGGCCTCTTATGAGTTATTTCAGTGTTGAAGATCCTGAAGAAACTCACTTGCAGCAATCATTTTGAAGTTGGGCGTAATCAGAATCTTACATCATGCCTCTCTTTGGGAAGTCTGACTCATTCAATCCTGCATCAAGGATTGGGCCCAGTGTGTGGAAAGAATGTGTTGTTTTTCTGAGTAAACAATATTGTGAAATAAGAAAAATGTAGAGCTGTAGGTTTTTCTGTCATTGGGAGCCTAACATTTCCTGAGGCACCAGATACTAAAACCTTTCAAGAATTGATTGACGTGGGTAAGGAATATTATGACCAGATACCACCTTTAATTCTGAGACACTATTGTTTTTACTTGGCAATTCAGAATTAGGGGAATCAATATGGGGGGTTTTGACTAAGTTTAGAGGATTGGAAAGTTTGTGACTTTGATTTAACCTTTAATTAGACTGTTGGAAGCTGTCAAGTATGTGGGCTTAAATGATGTGACTATGCAAAAATGCCTTCTGGTTGAAGCTCAACTGGACTTCAAACTGGCACTGCAACTGGCTTTATCATTGAAAAATGCGGCAAATGAAGCAAGTGAATTGCAAGGTGTTCCAATAGGAGTGGCCACCCTCACCAGTCCGCCTGGCCTTGGGAACATTGCTTGTGTGTAGGCAATTGCATAGCCTCACTCTAGAAACATTCTGATAAGAGTAATTCTAGGTCTGTTCACAGTTTACTGTTCACAGTAAAAGCCGAGTCTCGGCCAAACAATTTCAATTTTCTTTAGAGTCCTGCCAGGTAAGACTTTGTAATTGTTGTCGATTTACAGATTGAGGATAGCAACAGAGACCTACTGGACTTCAATGGAGTAAGTTAATTTATAGGCTGGTATCCAGGGAAAGTGTCCAGGTGTGGCCATATCAGTGCTCACAGTACCACTTTTTACTAAATTTTAACCCGGATTCCAGCCCTTACATTTGTGCAAGGCTTCAGCTAGACTGAGAATCAATACCAGGGAACCTTTGCAGATTAAGGTTACTACCTCTGTTCTAGTCTGTTATGATAGACAGTTAGTTTGGTTACCAGTGATTGCAGTAGAAAGATCAGGCCCAAGCTCAATGGGGTAAAATTGGTTGCAAGAGATTCACCCAGATTGGCCCAACATTTTTTGATTAGAAAATGACGGCCTGATTGAAGTCCTAATTATATACCCAGAACTGTTCCAGGAAGGTCGAAGGACTATCAGAGATCACAGATTTAAAATAATTGTCAAAGTGACTAGGAGGAAATGAGGAGAACCTTTCCATGTCAAAGATAGTTTAAATGAAGATTATTATCCAAATGGAAACTTGAAGCAAATTCATTAAAAACTTTTAAAAAGCAATTGGACATGTACTAGAAGAAGACAAATCTGCAGGATTGTGAGAGAAAAAAAACACAGCTGTTTGGGATAAATTGGCTGACAATTTCAAAGAGTTGGAAAAGGCATGGAGGACTCCTTATGTGTTGAATGATTCTGTTTGTTAATTTCATGTCACTACTTAACTTCTTTTGCGATCTTGTTCTGATATTGCTTAGATTTGACTAAAATATTTGCTTTAAATTGAACAGCATGAACTATAATCACAAAAGATACCCTCATGACACTGAAACAATATCATAAAGTTTAATGTTGTCACTGGGAATCTTTAGTAAACCAACAATCACTAGGATTTATACAGATATATAAGGACAACTGGTATGTGTCAGAAGTTTTTTAGACATGTCAGAAATAGCATGAAACGTAGAGATGTTTCAATATTTAGGTTTATGTCATCCCACACTTAACAGTCACAAATGCACGTTATCTCACATTTTTATATATTCAGAAATGCAAATTAATATTTAACATTTAGAATAAAATGCAATAGATTTATTGAGAATTCAATTAATGAATGAGGATAATATAACATCTCATTTTTGTTTCAGTTTTCTGGTTTTTGGTTGGAGACAAATTAAATCTATTAATATCATAGATTACTAAAAACTACATCTTTATATTGTTCAAATAATTGTTTAAGTACACAAATTAATATTTGGCCAGATGAAAATTCTCCTTTGCAAATTCAATCCTACCTCATAATTCCACTGTCTTGAATTACCTATGTTTCCAAGCACTCTTTAATCCCTAACAAAGCCTGAGAATTACAACTTTTCAGACATGTCTAGACTCCTTATATTTCCAATTTTGAGGTCAATTATTCAACACAAATGTAGTTAGGCTGTCAAAACAAGATCAGACAGACCAGCTTAGGCTGAAACAGAAACTAAAGAAATACTCACATCTTTGAATTAAGCTGCTTCAAACTGAATTATGGCTGTTTATGGACAAGAATGACAATGCATTTTCTTATGGACCAGACTAAACCCCCTGAAAATATATTAGGAGGATAGCCTAGACCCTAACGTTTTCTTATTTTAAAGCCAAGTGCCAGATGCTGCGTTCCGGATGCACTTCAAATGGTCAAACTACCAACCTTGAAGCAAAACACACTTTATTCATACATTATAGTTAAAATACAATAAAATACAACAATTTTTTTAGCTTAACCCCATTTAGAAAACAGAATTATATGATATTTAACCACTAAACAATAACTATTTCAATATATTAACATTCTATAAACCCACCCTCGGCAAAGGCAAATTCAGTAAAATAGATTGTCTCATATACAATTCTCCAATCCAGGGTGAAAATCTTCGAGATAACCCCAAGGCCTCACAAACTGTTTACTTTGTTGGCAGTGAGTACAGCTATAGGCGTGTCTGTCTCAACCTTCCTTCAGAAAAAGAAACTAGGTCAAAATACACGTCTTAAAGCCATAGCATTGCCACAATTCAACTGGGGAAAGTGGAAGTCATTTGGAAAGTCATATTTCCCATGTACACCTGTGACAAACTCCATTCATTATTTTACTCCCAGCAGTTTAATTCTCTGAAGCTGCAGCATTTTGCAAATAATTTACTTTTACAACTTCACTTTAATTTTATATTGCAAATGCAAACAGAATACACTTTTGTGGTTTCCCAGTGACTGAATAACAAGAAAATTAATATAATAGTGCCTAAATTTTAAAAAGTCTTAGTAGGTACAATTGGAAATGTAAATACTGTAGATATACAATATATCCAATAGATAAATTAAATTATTCAAGTGACCTGTAAATTGCATTACAAAATCAATAAGAAAATATCTATTGTACTCAATATAACTTTGGATGCCCTTAGTACCCCATTTCATCTGCAACTGACCTTGAGTACATCAACCACTCGCCAGGTAGCTAATAACTGCTCAGTTACATTTTTTAAGTTCCTGGAACAGAGCACTACGTTATCCTACCAAGTTGTGTCTACAACACGTTGTACTCCACATTTACAATTTGTATCAACATTTCACAGTGTCAAATTCCCTACCAATCGTTTTTCCTGTTACACGAACCAACTGTTCATACCAAATATGTTCATGAAAGCTGAATTAATTTTGGAGAAGATTTTTGCAAAAAGTAAACTAAAAATAACACACAAAACACATAGATTACAATTTTAACCTATCAAAATAATCTGGAGTAGACATTTAGCAACCAAATGTTTAAGATAAAATCTTTTGCTACTTAACTAACTGAAAAAACCTGATTTACTAAAGTGTTGCCCAACCAATAAGCTAGCAGCTGTGGTGACTGTAATGACACCATTCAGATGGACATCGCAGAACCTGAGTTTCCTGAATGGGCTATTAATCTAAAGGAAGTCAAGGGGTATATATTCCATGATTAACCTGTGCCAGTTTGAAAGTCCTGGAGCTCTCAGCTACCCAATTGACGAGGATATTTTTCCTTGCACAGAAAGAGAGATCGGAGAATAGTTTCCTACCATGCATATCCAGGGAGGGCAGATTTGAAAAGCCCAGGAGGAGAGACACTGGATCCACCCCAATCTCTGTTCCCAGGATTTCTGTCAGAGCATTCGTTACTCTGTCCCAGTATTTGCGGATCTTGTGACATGTCCATAAACAGTGCGTGAGAGTGGTCATTTCTATTTTACATTTAGGACACATTGGGGATGTTCCTACCCTAAATGTTGCCAGTCGTTCCGGTGCTATATGAGCCCTATGGAATATCTTTAATTGAATAGTTTGAGTTCTATTACAAATAGAGATCTTTCTGGCATTTTCCCAGATATCCCCCAACATTTCTGAAGGGATTTCTAACCCCAATTCCTGGTTCCATGTTTTAAACAGTCATTCCATGTCTTTCGATACCTTGTTATGTAATGAGTAATAAAGAGTACTGACTGAGGGTGGACCCATTGGCCATAGCACTCTTCTTTTCCTATCCGATTTGTAGGGATTGTCTGATAATGTGGTCTTCTGTATATAATCTTGTATTTGGAAAAACTTCTGGTGCAGTTGCTCAAAAGACATCATAACCTCCCCATCAAACAGGTCCCCTAAGCAAGAGACACCTCTGGACCTCCAAGTTTTAAGTGTTGCATCTGTCAGCACTCTCTGAAAACCCCATGCTCCCATTATAGGAGTATAAGGAGAGGTTTGTTTTTGTAAATTACCCTCATCTTGCCGCATTTTCCTCCAGGCTTTAATTGTATTTAATACAATAGGGTTTTTACAATAGTCCATAATAGGTCTCATCTTATCTAAAAATAAAACATTGACGAGGATCACTTTGCTTGGGAGGTCTCGGTGTCTAACCAAATTGATTGTGGGTCACAAGAGACCCAATCAACTACATAGCGTAATCGAGAGCTCAACTGATACCTCCTAAAGTCTGGAAAATCCAAACCTCCCCTTGCTTGTGGAAGCTGCAGCTTCTCTAATTTGATAAGGGGCCGTCTATGATTCCAAATAAAGAATCCAAGCCAGCTGTGTAGTTTACGTAACATCAGCCTCGGCAACATCAAAGGGAGCATTCTCATAGGATATAAGAGACGAGGCAGAAGATTCAGATTAACTAGAGCTACTCTACCTAACCAGGATATTGGGAGATCTCCCCAAAATTGAAGGTCCTGTCTTATTTCTCTAGTAGGTGTACAAAATTGGCTTTATACAGCTGACCAAATACTGGGGTGATAAAAATACCGAAATATAGAAAACCCTCCAGTGACCACCAAAAGGGAAAACAAGATCCATCTGATAAACTGGATATACTTGCGAGACCACCCAAAGGCATGGCCTCCGATTTCGTAAAATTGATTTTGTAGCCTGAGAACATACTAAATAGATTAATTACTTGAATTAAGCGGGGTACGGACATCAGAGGATTACTTAAGAACAGGAGGACATCATCTGCTTAGTGAGTGATTTTATGTTTACCTGAACCCTCGGAGCCACTATGTTAGAGTTGGTTCGTATAGTTTCCGCTAGTGGTTCAATTAATACCTTGAATAATAACGGTGAGAGAGGACATCTCTGACAACAGACCTTACCCACATTGAAGCTATCTGAACCTAAACCATTGGTAATCATGGCTGCTTTGGGGTCATTGTATAATATTGAGACCCATTTAGAAAATACCTCTCCAACACCAAACCTTTCCAGTGTGTAAAAAAGATATGACCATTCAGCCCGGTCAAATGCCTTTTCTGCATCCAAGGAGACAACTATCCCCGGTATTCTTTCCTGTTGACAGGCTTGTATCATATTTAAGACCCTTCTAATGTTGTTAGATGATCTACAGCCCTTGATAAACGCCGTCTGGTCCTCTTTTATGATATATGGTAAGACCCTCTCCAATCTTAATGCTAACGTTTTAGAAAGGATTTTAAAATCTACATTTAGCAAGGATATTGGTCGATATGATAAGCAATCTTCTGGGGCCTTTCCTTTTTTAAAAATGAGAGAAATATTTGCTTCTCTCAATGAAGGCGGGAGGCAGCCCTGACTATATGACTAATTACACATGTCTATAAGTGGACCAGCCAGTTCCCCTATGAATTCTTTATAAACTTCAATCTGAAATCCTTCTGGTCCAGAAGCTTTGCCACTCTGAAGTTGTCTAATTGCGTTGAGTACTTCCTGGGTTACCAGGGGAGCATTCAGGATCGACACCTACTTCATCTTCTTAGTTCTATCCTCACAGTCCTGCGATTTATACAGTTCAAAATAAAACTTTCTAAAGGCTGTATTGATCCTTTTATGATCACAAGTCAGAGTACCAGCACTTTCCCTAATGGAAATGATTGCTTGAGGAGCCTTTTTTCCCCTAGCAAGATGCGCTAGGTATCTGCCAGGCTTGTCGTCATATTCATATAGTCTTTGCTTTGCAAATAATATTTCCCTCTTTGCTGTTTGGGTAAGTACGGTATTCAAGGCTGTCGTAAAGGCTGTGATCCTTTGTAGCTTAGTAATAGAGGGCCTATCAACATATGCTATCTCAGCTGCCTTCAAGCGAGCCTCGAGTAGGCACTGTTGTTCTCCCTTTTGTCTTTTCTGGGTCGCAGAATATGAGATGATCAAATCTTGCGCATAAGCCTTAATGGTCTCCCTCATCATTGATGGGTTACTGGCCGTACCTGAATTAATTTCCAAAAAGGTTTTGAATTCTTGAGAAAAATATTTTATAAATTTGCTATCCTTTATTAAAAAGGAATCCATATGCCAATGTCGGGGGCCTGTCCCATTGTCCCTAGTCTTTACTTCCATGATCAGAGATTGCTATGTTACCTATTTTGCAGGACAATATGGAGTTCAAACGGGTCGATGGAGCAAAAATCATATCAATTCTAGTATGAAACTTGCGTGGGTTAGAGTAGAAAGTAAAGTCTCTGCCCTGGGGGTGAAGACACCTCCACACATCTATTAGCCCTAGCTCCTTACTCAGATCCGTCAATTGTCTGGATCTACGAGATATACCCATAGTATCTTGGGTATCCTATCTGTCTCTGAGTCCATAATACAATTAAAATCTCCTCCTATAATTGTATGGCGGGCCCCAAAAGCCATCAACTTGGAGAACGCTTCTATTACAAATTTGAAGGGGTATGCAGGGGGGCAATAAAGATTCAAAATCCCATACTCCTCTCCATTTATTAGGGTTTCGATCAGTATATACCGTCCAGATTCATCTTTTATCTGGCTTAAGACTTTAAAAGGAAGATTCTTCTGAATGAGAATGACTACTCCCCTACTTTTTGAACTAAAAGATGAGAAAAAGTGCTCATTGTCATGTAGATGTGTCTCCTGTAAAAGAGCTATATCAACCCTTTCTTTTTTAAGGTTTGATAGTATCTTCTTCCTTTTGATTGGTGAATTACTCCCCTTGACATTCCAGGTGCAACACCTAAGTGAATAGCTAGCCATGATCATCCAGGCAAGCCCGAGATCCCCCAGGAGGAAGAACACCACCCAAAACACCCTGAGTAAAGACCATGGAAAATTCACAAAAGCAAAAATTCTTTAAGTCATTTACACCAATACAATTAAAAACTATTCCTAAGTAAAAAAAAATACAAAACACATTTGAAAGGAGATTTTCCCCTTTGCTCCCAGGGGTCGTAACTATCTTTCAATAACCCCACCGTAACCTCTCCTAACTAGTGCCCTACCCTCGACCCAGGCATTACAAAATGGAGTAGACAATTCAAGTGTTGTATAAAACCAAAGTTAAAAGTGATTGACCCCCCCCCGCCCCCAACGCAGACAACAACACCTAGGTGTGTTTAGCAAGCATAATACAAAATATAAGTATATAAAACTACAAAGTTACAATCCTAGCAATTGTCAGAAAACTAAGTAAGATGACAGAAGAAAAGAACCCCGCTCTAAAACAAAGGTAGGACAAAACAAACCCCTCTCCCACACAAATCAAATAAGCCGTACGGCCTGCAAAAAAAAATCACACAGTAAAGAACAAATGAGGCCCCCTCCCTGCCCCCCAGTAGACAGTAATGAACAAAAAAAGAGATGGAGAAGGAAAGAAGGGGTAAACCGGAGGAGGCACAAAGCAAAATCATTATCCATATGGTTTGAATATTTAAGAGAGTCCAAAAATTATTTTGCCTTTTCCAGTGATCCAAAGTTGTATACGGATCCTTCGTGACTGAAGCGCAGCATTGCTGGGTAACGCAAGGAATATTGGATATTTAGGTCTCTTAGGTGCTTCTTCGCTTCATCAAATGCCCTCCTCTTGCGGACCACTGCTGGAGAAAAGTCCTGGAATAACATAATCCTGCAACCCTTGTACATCATGGCCTGGGGATCCTTCCACAGGACTCTGGAGGCTTCCAGGAGCATCTGTTCTCTTTATAGCATTGGAGCCGGAACAGAACCGGGTAGGGGCGCTGGTCTGGCCCGGGTCTGTGTATAGCAACCTGGTGGGCCCACTTTACACACATCTGGCCTGATTCAGATTCCAACTTTATTGTGAACAGTGAACAATATTTGAGGGAGCCATTGCTTCAAAAAACCTGCAAGCTGGCCTTCCTCTTCCTGTTCGGGAAGGCTAAGCAACCGAATATATTTTATCGAGGTCATTGATGTGCTCTTCCAAGGTCCAGACTCGCTGCTTGAGAGCCCGGACCCGGCCAACAGCCGACTTGGCAGTAGCTTTTCAGAGGTCACAGCCTTTTCTTCACCCCTCCAACGCGTTGTTTGAGTTTTTCAATTTCTCGGTCATGCTTCTACAGCACGAACAACAAAGACTCCCACACGGTCCTGGATTCTTCGCTGAAGGCGTCGGTCCTCTCCTGCAGCTTCTTGATCATGGAGATCAGGCTCACCTGTGCAGGTAAGTCCCTCGAGGTGGCCGTGGACGTCTCTGCTGCTGGAGGGGGTGAGGGAGGGGTCTCTGCCTGTTGCAAACTTCAGGAATTTTTGCCCTTAGTCATTTTAAGAACACCAGCAAACTGTTCACGTTTTATGCAAAATGACTAAGTATGCTGGGCAAAACCTATTTTAAGTTAATTAAAAGGTGTGGTGAAGGCGGGTGGACTACTTTGCCCAAGCCTTAGGCAGAGCACTAGAGACTCAGACTTGCTGGGTCGCCACCATCTTGAATCTCCCAGCAACAGACTTAAAGGGACCACAATCAGTGCAACTGCAGTTTTAATTAGGTAAAAACAATGACTG
The DNA here is from genome assembly GCF_020745735.1 of Hemiscyllium ocellatum. Classification (NCBI taxonomy): domain Eukaryota; kingdom Metazoa; phylum Chordata; class Chondrichthyes; order Orectolobiformes; family Hemiscylliidae; genus Hemiscyllium; species Hemiscyllium ocellatum. Next base: position 129,827,840 of record NC_083404.1, read on the forward strand.
TAGATGCTGGAAACCAGATTCTGGATTAGTGGTGCTGGAAGAGCATAGCGATTCAGGCAGCATCCAAGGAGCAGCGAAATCGACGTTTCGGGCAAAGGCCCTTCATCAGGAATAAAGGCAAAGACCTGAAACGAGATAAGCTAGAGGAGGGTGGGGGTGGGGAGAAAGTAGCATAGAGTACAATAGGTGAGTGGGGGAGGGGATGAAGGTGATAGGCCAGGGAGGAGAGGGTGGAGTGGATAGGTGGAAAGGAGATAGGAGGGTAGGACAAGTCCGGACAAGTCATGGGGACAGTGCTGAGCTGGAAGTTTGTAACTAGGGTGAGGTAGGGGAAAGGGAAACGAGGAAACTGTTGAAATCCACATTGATGCCATGGGGTTGAAGTGTTCCGAGGCGGAAGATGAGGCATTCTTCCTCCAGGCATCTAGTGATGAGGGAGCGGCAGTGAAGGAGGCCAAGAACCTCCATGTCCTAGGTAGAGTGGGAGGGGGAGTTGAAATGTTGGGCCATGGGGCGGTGTGGTTGATTGGTGCGAGTGTCCTGGAGATGTTCCATAAAGCGCTCTGCTAGGAGGTGCCCAGTCTCCCCAATGTAGAAGAGACCGCATCGGGAGCAACAGATACAATAAATGATATTAGTGGATGTGCAGATAAAACTTTGATGGATGGGGAAGGCTCCTTTAGGGCCTTGGATAGAGGAGAGGGAGAAGGTGTGGGCACAGGTTTTACAGTTCCTGTGGTGGCAGCGGAAGGTGCCAGGATGGGAGGGTGGGTTGTAGGGGGGCGTGGACCTGACCAGGTAGTCACGGAGGGAACGGTCTTTGCGGAAGGCGGAGAGGGGTGGGGAGGGAAATATATCCCTGGTGGTGGGATCTTTTTGGAGGTGGCGGATATGTCGGTGGACTATTTGATTTATGCGAAAGTTGGTAGGGTGTAGGTGAGCACCAGGGGCGTTCTGTCCTTGTTACGGTTGGAGGGGTGGGGTCTGAGGGCGGAGGTGCGGGATGTGGACAAGATGCGTTGGAGGGCATCTTTAACCATGTGGGAAGGGAAGTTGAGATCTCTAAAGAAGGAGGCCATCTGGCGTGTTTTGTGGTGGAACTGGTCCTCCTGGGAAGGCAAAAACAATGACTGCAGATGCTGGAAACCAGATTCTGGATCAGTGGTGCTGGAAGAGCACAGCAGTTCAGGCAGCATCCAACGAGCAGCGAAATCGATGTTTCGGGCAAAAGCCCTTCATCAGGAATAAACACAGAGAGACTGAAGCGTGGAGAGATAAGCTAGGGAAGGGTGGGGAAAGAGTAGCATAGAGTACAATGGATGAGTGGGGGAGGAGATGAAGGTGATAGGTCAGGGAGGAAAGGGTGGAGTGGATAGGTGGAAAAGGAGCTAGGCAGGTCGGACAAGTCCGGACAAGTCATGGTGACAGTGCTGAGCTGGAAGTTTGAAACTAGGATGAGGTGGGGGAAGGGGAAATGAGGAAACTGTTGAAGTCCACATTGATGCCCTGGGGTTGAAGTGTTCCGAGGCAGAAGATGAGGCGTTCTTCCTCCAGGCGTCTTCCTACCCTATCTCTTGCAAAAATGCCATCCCGTATTCCCAATTCCTCCGCCGTATCTGCTCCCAGGAGGACCAGTTCCACCATAGAACACACCAGATGGCCTCCTTCTTTAGAGACCGCAATTTCCCTTCCCACGTGGTTAAAGATGCCCTCCAACGCATCTCGTTCACATCTCGCACCTCCTCACTCAGACCCCACCCATCCAACCGTAACAAGGACAGAACGCCCCTGGTGCTCACCTTCCACCCTACAAACCTTCGCGTAAACCAAATCATCCGCCGACATTTCCGCCACCTCCAAAAAGACCCCACCACCTGGGATATATTTCCCTCCCCACCCCTCTCCGCCTTCCGCAAAGACCGTTCCCTCCGTGACTACCTGGTCAGGTCCACGCCCCCTACGACCCACCCTCCCATCCTGGCACTTTCCCCTGCCACTGCAGGAACTGTAAAACCTGTGCCCACACCCCCTCCCTCACCTCTATCCAAGGCCCTAAAAGGAGCCTTCCACATCCAAAGTTTTACCTGCATATCCACTAATATCATTTATTGTATCCGTTGCTCCCGATGCGGTTTCCTCTACATTGGGGAGACTGGACGCCTCCGAGCAGAGCGCTTTAAGGAACATCTCCGAGACACCCGCACCAATCAACCACACTGTCCCGTGGCCCAACATTTCAACTTCCCCTCCGACTCTGCCGAGGACATGGAGGTCCTGGGCCTCCTTCACCGCCGCTCCCTCACCACCAGACGCCTGGAGGAAGAACGCCTCATCTTCCGCCTCGGGGCATCGATGTGGACATCAACAGTTTCCTCATTTCCCCTTCCCCCACCTCATCCTAGTTTCAAACTTCCTGCTCAGCACTGTCACCATGACTTGTCCGACCTGCCTAGCTCCTTTTCCACATATCCACTCCACCCTTTCCTCCCTGACCTATCACCTTCATCTCCTCCCCCACTCACCCATTGTACTCTATGCTACTCTTTCCCCACCCCCACCCTTCCCTAGCTTATCTCTCCACGCTTCAGTCTCTCTGTCTTTATTCCTGATGAAGGGCTTTTGCCTGAAACGTCGATTTCGCTGCTTGTTGGATGGTCCTCCTGGGAGCAGATATGGCGGAGGCGGAGGAATTGGGAATACGGGATACCATTTTTGCAAGAGGTAGGATGGGAAGAGTTGTAATCCAGGTAGCTGTGGGAGTCAGTGGGTTTGTAAAAAATGTCAGTGTCAATTCGGTCGTCATTAATGGAGATGGAGAGGTCCATGAAGGGGAGGGAGGTGTCAGAGATGGTCTGGGTAAATTTCAGGTCAGAGTGGAATGTGTTGGTGAAGTTGATGAATTGCTCAACCTCCTCGCGGATGCACAAGGTGACACCAATGCAGTCATCAATGTAGCTGAGGAAGAGGTGGGGACTGGTGCCGGTGTAATTACGGAAGATCAACTGTTCTATGTAGCCAACAAAGAGACAGGTATAGCTGGGGCCATACGTGTGCCCAAGGCTACCCCTTTAGTCTGGAGCAAGGGGGAGGATTCAAAGGAGAAATTGTTAAGGGTGAGGACCAGTTCGGCCAAACCCATGGAAGGGTACTGTTGGGGACGTCAGTAGAGGGAAAATGGAGGGCTTGGAGGCCCTGGTCATGGCGGTTGGAGGTGTAGAGGGATTGGATATCCATCGTGAAGATGAGGTGTTGGGGGCTGGGGAAACGGAAGTCTTGGAGGAGGTGGAGAGCGTGGGTGGTGTCTTGAACGTATGTGGGGAGTTCCTGGACTAGGGGGGATAGGACAGTGTCGAGGTAGGTAGAGATGAGTTCAGAGGGGCAGGAGCATGATGAGACAATGGGTTGGCCAGGGTGGTCAGGCATATGGATCTTGGGAAGGAGGTAGAACCGGGCAGTGAGGGGTTCCCAGACTATGAGGTTGGAAGCTGTGTGCAGGAGGTCTCCTGAGGTGATGAGGTTCTGTATGGTCTGGGAGATGATGGTTTGGTGATGAGGGGGGGTGGGGTCATGGTCCAGTTGGCAGTAGGAAGAGGTGTCCTCGAGTTGGCGTTTGGCTTCAGCGGTGTAGAGGTCAGTGCGCCAGACTATCACTGCGCCCCCTTTATCCGCTGGCTTGATGATGAGGTTGGGATTGGCACAGACCGATTGGAGGGCTGTGCGTTGTGAGGGTGAGAGGTTGCATTAGGGGAGGGGGGGTAGACAAGTTGAGGCGGTTAATGTCCCAGCGGTAGTTGGAAATGATGAGGTCGAGGGCAGGTAATAGGCCAGCACAGGGTGTCCAGGTGGATGCAGTGTGTTGGAGGTGGGTGAAGGGGTCCTCGGAAGGTAGGTGGAAATCCTGATTGTGAAAGTGAGCTCGGAGGCAGAGGCGACAGAAGAATCGTTTGACATCATGGCATGTATTAAATTCATTGATGCGTGGACGGAGGGGGATGAAGGTGAGTCCTTTGCTGAGGACTGATCGTTCGTCCTCAGTGAGGGGAGGTCTGGAGGGATGATGAAATCTCGGCAGGGCTGGGTGCTGGGATCTGGTGAGCATGGAGCTGGGAGTGGGGGTGGAACCTGTAACTGGAGTGGGTGTGGTGGTGGGAGGAATGGTGGTGGAGTTATGAGCAGTGGTAATGTTCCCCTCGGGGTTCTGGGGGGTGGGGATAGTGACAGTGGGGTATGTGGGGGGCGTGTCAGCAGAATGCAAGTGAGTGGCGCTGGTGGGGGCGGAAGTGATGGTGACCACGGCAGTTAGGGGTGGCGGAAGTCACTGAGCATGTGGCATCAGCGATGATATGAGGGGCGGAAGTGATGCCACGTGTGATGCATGAGGAATTGTGAGAGGCGGAAGTGGTTGTGGGAGTGGCCATGATGGGGGCGGAAGTAACAAAATCAATCAGCATGGGGGTGGCAGCTGCATCAGCCACATGGCTAATGGAGTCTGAGTAGTTTCCGAAGCCAAGGGAATCTTCTGGAATGTTTGAGGAGCCCTGGTTATGGAGGTGGGTAGATAAAAGTTTGTTGTACTTCCAGTTTTTGATGTTTGAGATGGAATTGAAATACTGTTTGTTGAGAGTATGAATTCTCCTGAGGATATAGTACAGAAGGGGTCCTTTGCAATTCTGAGAGTGTATGGCCCTCAGCTGAGGCAGGGATGACTGTAGAGAGGTTAGGTGCCGGCGCATTGCTGCGAGCGTGGTGCGGAGGATCTTGAAGGAGAACCGTTGCTGGTCTTTTTGAATCTGTAGTCTGTACTGTTTGTCCTGTTCGGGTCCGAGCTCTGCTGGTTTAAAGGTGGTCCAGAGTCCGTGTGGGATGAGTTGGTTACGGAGGCAGGCACTGAGGAGGCAAATGTGGCTGTGGTAGCAAGTTTCTTTCATGACATGGTTGAAGAGCTTCAGGGCAGAGGAAATGACCTGGGAATTGCAATGTTGGAGAGGGATTCCCTGAGATTCTTGTAAAGAGAGGAGGAAAACTTCTTCAAGGCAGGCATCCTTGCAAGACGTTTCGCAGTAGGGTTAAAATCAACAAGGTAAAAACAATGACTGTAGATGCTGGAAACCAGATTCTGGATTAGTGGTGCTGGAAGAGCACAGTAGTTCAGGCAGCATCCAAGGAGCAGCAAAATTGACGTTTCCGGCAAAAGCCCTTCATCAGGGATAAAAGCAGAGAGCCTGAAGCGTGGAGAGATAAGCTAGAGGAGGGTGGGGGTGGGGGGGAAAGTAGCATGGAGTACAATATGTGAGGGGGGGAGGGGATGAAGGTGATAGGTCAGGGAGGAGTGGGTGGAGTGGATAGGAGGAAAAGGAGATAGGCAGGTAGGACAAGTCCGGACAAGTCATGGGGACAGTGCAGAGCTGGAAGTTTGGAACTAGGGTGAGGTGGGGGAAAGGGAAATGAGGAAACTGTTGAAGTCCACATTGATGCCCTGGGGTTGAAGTGTTCCGAGGCGGAAGATGAGGCGTTCTTCCTCCAGGCATCTGGTGGTGAGGGAGCAGCGGTGAAGGATGTCCAGGACCTCCATGACCTCGGCAGAGTGGGAGGGGGGAGTTGAAATGTTGGGTCAGGGGGCGGTGTGGTTGATTGGTGCGGGTGTCCCGGAGATGTTCCCTAAAGCACTCTGCTAGGAGGCCCCCCGTCTCCCCAATGTACAGGAGACCACATCGGGAGCAACGGATACAATAAATGATATTAGTGGATGTGCAGGTAAAACTTTGATGGATGTGGAAGGCTCCTTTTAGGGCCTTGGATAGAGATGAGAGAGGAGGTGAGGGCCAGGTTTTAGAGTTCCTGTGGTGGCAGAAGGTGCCAGGATGGGAGGGTGGGTTGTAGGGGGGCATGGACCTGACCAGGTAGTCACAGAGGCAACAGTCTTTGCGGAAGGTGGAGAGGAGTGGGAAGGGAAATATATCCCTGGTGGTGGGGTCTTTTTGGAGGTGGCGGAAATGTAGGCGGATGATTTGGTTTGTGCGGAGGTTTGTAGGGTGGAAGGTGAGCACCAGGGGCGTTCTGTCCTTGTTACGGTTCTGAGGGCGGAGGTGCGGGTTGTGGACGACATGCGTTGGAGGGCATCTTTAACCAGGTGGGAAGGGAAATTGCGGTCTCTAAAGGAGGAGGCCATCTGGTGTGTTTTGTGGTGGAACTGGTCCTCCTGGGAGCAGATACGGCAGAGGCAGAGGAATTGGGAATACGGGGATGCCATTTTTGCAAGAGGTATGGTGGGAAGAGTTGTAATCCAGGTAGCTATGGGAGTTGGTGGGTTTGCAAAAAATGTCAGTGTCAAGACAGTCGTCATTAATGGAGATGGAGGGGTCCAGGAAGTGGAGGGAGGTGTCTGAGATGGTCCAGGTAAATTTAAGGTCAGGGTGGAATTTGTTGGTGAAGTTGATGAATTGCTCAACCTCCTCGCGGAAGCACGAGGTGACTCCAATGCAGCCATCAATGTAACGGAAGAAGAGATGGGGAGTGGTGCCGGTGTAATTACGGAAGATCAGCTCTTCTACGTAGCCAAAGAGTCAGGCATAGCTGGGGCCCATACGTGTGCCCATAGCTACCCCTTTGGTCTGGAGGAAGTGGGAGGATTCAAAGGAGAAATTAAGGGTGAGGACCAGTTCAGCCAAACGAATGAGTGTGTCGGTAGTAGGGTACTGTTGGGGACATTGGGAGAGGAAAAAAACGGAGGGCTTGGAGGCCCTGGTCATGAGGTGTAGAGGGATTGGATATCCATGGTGAAGATGAGGTGTTGGGGACCAGGGAAACGGACGTCTTGGAGGAGGTGGAGGGTGTGGGTGGGGTTTCGAACGTATGTGGGGAGTTCCTGGACTAGGGGGGATAGGACAGTGTCGAGGTAGGTAGAGATGAGTTCAGTGGGGCAGGAGCATGCTGAGACAATGGGTCGGCCAGGGTGGTCAGGCTTTTGGATCTTGGGAAGGAGGTAGAACCAGGCTGTGCGGGGTTCCCAGACTATGAGGTTGGAAGCTGTGTGCGGGAGATCTCCTGAGGTGATGAGGTTCTGTATGTTCTGGGAGATGATGGTTTGGTGATGGGGGTAGGGTCATGGTCGAGGGGGCAGTAGGAAGAGGTGTCCTCGAGTTGGCGTTTGGCTTCAGCAGTGTAGAGGTCAGTGTGCCAGACTACCACTGCGCCCCCTTTATCCGCTGGCTTGATGGTGAGGTTGGGATTGGAGGGCTGTGCGATGTGAGGGTGAGAGGTTGGAGTGGGGGAGGGCGGTAGACAGGTTGAGGCGATTAATGTCCCAGCAGCAGTTGGAAATGAAGAGGTTGAGGGCAGGTAATAGGCCAGCACGGGGTGACTACCTGGTCAGGTCCACACCCCCCCTACAACCCACCCTCCCATCCAGGAACTGTAAAACCTGCGCCCACACCTCCTCCCTCACCTCCATCCAATGCCCATAGGAGCCTTCCACATCCATCAAAGATTTATCTGCACATCCGCTAATGTCATTTATTCTATCCGTTGCTCCCGATGCGGTCTCTACATTGGGGAGACTGGGTGCCTTCTAGCAGAGCGCTTTAGGGAACATCTCAGGGACACCCGCACCAATCAACCACACCGCCCCCTGACCCAACATTTCAACTCCCCCTCCCACTCTGCCAAGGACATGGAGGTCCTGGGCCTCCTTCACCGCCACTCCCTCACCACCAGACGCCTGGAGGAAGAGCACCTCATCTTCCGCCTCGGAACACTTCAACCCCAGGGCATCAATGTAGACTTCAACAGTTTCCTCATTTCCCTTTCCCCCACCTCACCTGACTTCCAAACTTCCAGCTCAGCACTGTCCCCATGACTTGTCCGGACTTGTCCTACCTGCCTAGCTCTTTTTCCTCCTATCCACTCCACCCTCTCCTCCCTGACCTATCACCTTCATCCCCTCCCCCACTCACCTATTGTACTCCATGCTACTTTCTCCCCACCCCCACCTTCCTCTAGCTTATCTCTCCACGCTTCAGGCTCTATGCCTTTATTCCTGATGAAGGGCTTTTGCCCAAAACGTCGATTTTGCTGCTCCTTGGATGCTGCCTGAACTGCTGTGCTCTTCCAGCACCATTAATCCAGAATGCAGTTTTAATTCACTGACACAACGTTACAACTTATGATGGGCAGTGCAAAATTTTGCAGAAACACCATTATGATTTAGGCATGCAGTGACACCTTTACTGAAATTGAAATGTTCAATCAACATATGCAATTGTCTTTTACTGATCAAGCAACAAATGACCCTGAGCAAGAAGGTCTGATCATCTTGCTTGTCACAAGTCCCATTGGCTGATTATCTCTAAATTGGCTGGCAGCATAAACATGATTGGGGGAGGGAAATTACAAACAGAGAATTTCTGTGTTACTGAGAGCCCTTTGAACTTGTTGCATATATATGTGTAAGGCAGCATTTTCCAGTAATCAGAAAGGGGAAGATAGTTAGAACTACTGACTTACAGGTACTTGTGTTTTTGGAATAGCAATCCATGATTCCATCTCTGCTCACTCAACTCAAGAATTTAAATGAAATACAGCCTATATACTGCATATTAAAGAGTTAGTATTTTCCAAAACTAGAACCATGTAATGTTAAAAGATTAAATGGGACTCTCTCTCTGGACATTAATGTAATATTAAAGGGTTAAACTGGGTGGGGACGAAAGCCATGAAAGAATGCGGATGACTATCCATTGTAATTTAAACTTCATTTTGACATTACTTCCCTGCTTATTGTCAAGTTTAACTATCAATTCAATCTCTTCCATTCGGAAATGTTTTCTGGCCAGAGGTATGTCGCACCTGTATTGTCTTGGAGAAAGCACTGAGTCAGGAAATCATCTGCATAACGATTTCCCTGGGATTAGGGCATTAGCATGGACATTATCTCCGAGGATGATCACATCCTGCCATTGTAGCCTGGGGTAACGATGAAGGGCTTTTGACCGAAACGTCGATTTCGCTGCTCCTTGGATGCTACCTGAACTGCTATGCACTTCTAGCACCACTAATCCAGTAACATATGACTGTCAGTAACTGGGGTTGTCTTGAGTGGTATGTGACTGTGGTGGAGTGACCAGAGCATCTGTAAGCATTGCAACTGACCTGTATAAAGGGGATGTGTTTTCTTTGTTGAGTTCCTCACTTTGACACAACCTCACATGCCTGTGAGAGGGGAGTGGGTTCAGAGGGGGTCACCTTGCTTGTATAAGCTTTAATAAACTCTAACCATTTCCTTTGTTCAGAGAGAACTTTTTGCCACGACCCCATAAGCTCTGAGAGGTGTGTGTTAATGATTCCTCCAGAAAGCCTGTACGGTACTATGTTTAATAAATTTGGTTGCTTATTCACAGAAGTTGATGTGTTGCCGTTGCATCAAGTGTGTAAGAACCTCAGGAATAAAAGAATTTAACACCACTAGCTAACAATATCCAAGTAAATAAATTATGTTTTAATTATCTGGGATTTTACAAGTTTCATCAATATTTTATAAATAGCATTCTGTAATTCCATGTTTTTTTTCTCATTTAACAAAAAACCTTAAACCAATGGCCTTGGTTATAATTTTCAAAAATTAACAGATATTTATAAATCACATTTAACCTAATCATTTCAGGTGTGGAATAACATTTTGCCACACAATGGCAAGGTAATTGCCATTTTCAATAAAGAGAGAATTTAACTAGTGTTACCACCTCTGATTTCCCCATTGTCAATATCCTGTGAGTTACCACTGACAGAAACTTAACTGGACTAGCCATTTAAATACAGTGACGACAAGTTCAGGTCAAAAGCTAGAACTTCTGCAGCGAGGAACTTACCCCCTTACTCCCGAAAGCTTCTCCACCATCTACAAGGCACAAGACAGGAGTGGGATGGATACTCCCCAATCACCTGGATGAGTGCAGCTCCAACAACACACAAGCTTGACATCATTAAGAACAGGGCAGTCCACTTGACTGGCACCAATTCCACAAACATCTACTTCTTCCATTTCTGACACATACTGCAGCAGTGTGTACCATCTACAATATGCCCTACAGAAATTCCCAAATTTCCTTAGACAGTACTTTCCTCTGCATTGACAGCACTTTTTCAAACCCATGATCACTTCCATCTCCAAGAACAAGACCAGCAGATACGTGGAAACACTACCACATGCAAATTCTCGCCCTCCATAAATCAATAAAATGTTTTACTGAAATCAATGTCAAAGCTTATATCCAAATATTGGCCATTGATAACTATGTGATCATCTAGGGTATCATAACATGTCTGAACAGGTTGATTCAAAACATCGAGGTAAAAACAATTACTGCAGATGCTGGAAACCAGATTCTGGATTAATGGTGCTGGAAGAGCACAGCAGTTCAGGCAGTATCCAAGGAGCAGCAAAATCGACGTTTCGGGCAAAAGCCCTTTATCAGGAATAAGGGCTTTTGCCCTAAATGTTGATTTTGCTGCTCCTTGGATGCTGTCTGAGCTACTGTGCTCTTCCAGCTCCACTGATTCAAAACATCCACATGCGAAACAGCAACGGTGTCCATATTATGTTAGAATTTGAAACGGAGTTAGAAAATGACCTTGTTAATTATGGTCAAATCTAAATGAAACAAACTATATGAGCTCCAAAGAGAGAGAGTGAGTACTACAGATGCTGGAGAGTCAGGGTCGAAAAGTGTGCCACTGAAAAAGCACAGCAGGTCAGGCAGCATCCTAGAAGCAGGAGAGTCGACATTTCGGGCATAAGCCCTTTGACAGGAATGGTGGGGGGGGGGGAAAAGAGAGGGGAGGGGGGAAGCATGAAGAAGGGGGAATGAGAAATAAATAGGGTGGATGTGGGGCTAGGGGTGAGGTAGCTGAGAAGATCATAGGTGGATGTAGGTGGGGATGATTGTGATAGATTGGTAGGGAGGGTGGAGCGGATAGGTGGAAAGGAACATGGGAAGGTGGGACAGGTCAAGAGGGCAGTGCCAAATTGGCGGTTTGGATCTGGGATGAGATGGGGGAGATTTGGAAATTAGCGAAGTTGATATTGATGCCATGTGAAGAAGGGTCCCTAGGCAGAAGGTAAGATGTTCTTCATCCAGTCGTTGGGTGGCTTGGATTTGGTGGTAGAAGAGGCCAAGGACTTGCCCAGGAGACAGAATGCCAACTTGTGGAGCATTTCAGGGAACATCTCTGTGACACACACACACCCAACAACCCATGCCCTGTGTTCGATCAATTTACCTCCCCCTCCCTCTCCACCAGAAACATGAGTGTCCTGGGCTTCCTCCACTGCCAAATCTAAGCCACCTGATGACAGGAGAAAGAACACCTCATCTTCCACCTTGGGATGTTTCAACCACATGGCATCAATGTCGAGTTCACTAGTTTTCAAATCTCCCCTCTCTCTGCCTCATCTCAGATCCAAACCTGCAACTTGGCATGTGTCCCACCTATCCATCTTCCTTCCCACCAATCAGCTCCACCCGCCCCAGCGACCTATTACAATCACCCCCACCTGTGTCCACCTATTGCCTTCCCAGTTACCTCCCCCCAGCCCCATTCTCCTATTTATCTCTTAACATCCCCCTGCACCCCCCCATTTCTCTCTAAGATCCCCACCCCTGCCCCACCGTTGCTGATGATGGGCATATGCCCAAAATGTCGACTCTCGTACTCCTCGGATGGTGCCTGACCTGCTATACTTTATCAGTGCCACACGTTTTGACTTCATTTGCGCACCAAGTTCACTAAGGTAGATTAGGGAGCACCATTGAAAGATATGATGGTAAATTAGAAGTGGGCTAGCATTTAAAGAATTACACATGATTTGAATCAAATATAAATGCCATTATGGAATAAAAATATCACAGATAAGGTGATCTTATCATGGCTAACAAGAGGTGTTAGCAGTAGTATCAGATCAAAGAATAATCCTACTGCAAAACCACATTGATTCTGCCTAACACACATGGACCACAATAATCTCTTTAATAATGAATTCTATCAAGTCTTAGTTTTTAATCTACCCAAGCTAGTGCCTTTTCAACTCACTAAAATGTGCCCTTACCCACTTTAACCTTTTCACCACTGGAACTTGCTCTAAATCTAAGAACATGATTATTATGTAATTTTGTGCATTCTAGATCACAAATTGCTATAGTTAATCATTATCACCATTAAGAAGTGTTTATGAAGTGTTTTTGCGCATATACGGTACCTGCCACCTAAGGGCCCAGGAGTGTGCTGGTTGATCAAACATCCACAATTGAGCAAGAGGTCCATGTAATCAATATAAAAACACATAGTAAGTACAGTAATAGGTCAGAAATATGGTTTCAAGATCATAAGAGTGCACCGGCAAGTAGGACGGTGGTTTAAAGTGTGTTTACTTTAAGGCCAGGAGTATCTGGAATAAGGTGGTGAACTTGCAGCATGGTACCTGGGTCTTTGATGTTGTGGCCACTTCAGAAATAGAGTAGGGACAGGAATGGTTGTTGTAGGTTCCGGGATTCCGATGTTTCAGTAAGAACAGAGAAGGTGATAAAAGAGGGGAAGGTGTGGCATTGTTAGTCAAGGACAGTGAAGGGATATTTGAGGACTTGTCTACTGAGGCAGTACGACCTGAGGTTAAAAACAAGGAAAGAGAGTTACCCCTGTTAGGAGTTTTCTATAGGCCTCTGAATAGTTCCAGAGATGTAGAGGAAAGGACAGCAAAGGTGATTCTGGATAGGAGTAAGAGTAACAGGGTAGTTGTTTTGGGGGACTTTAACTTTCAAAATATTGACTGGAAATACTATAGTTCAAGTACTTTAGGTGGGTCAATTTTTGTCCAATGTATGCAGGAGGGTTTCCTGACACAGTATGTAGACAGGCCAATGAGGAGCGAGGCCGCATTGGATTTGGTACTGGGTAATGAACCTAGCCAGGTGTTAGATTTGGAGGTAGGTGAGCACTTTGGCGATAGTGACCACAATTTGGTTATATTCACTTTAGTGATGGAAAGGGATAAATATATACCATAGGGTAAGAGTTATAGCTGGGGGAAGAGGCAATTATAATGTGATCAGGCAAGATTTAGGATACATAGGATGGGGAAGGAAACTGCAGGGGATGGGCACAATTGAAATGTGGAACCCATTCAAAGAACCGCTACTGCATGTCCTTGATAAGTATGTACCTGTCAGGTAGGCAGGAAGTGGTCGAGCGAGGCAGCCATGGTTGACTAAAGAAGTTGAATCTCTTGTCAAGAGGAAGAAGACGCCTTATGTTCGGATGAGATATAAAGACTCAGTTAGGGCACTTGAGGTTACAAGTTAGCCAGGAAAGACTTAAAGAGAGAATTAAGATGAGCCAGGAGGGGACATGAGAAGTTGTTGGCAGATAGGGTCAAGGAAAACCCTAAAGTCTTCTGTAGGTATATCAGGAATAAAAGAATGGCGAGAGTAAGATGAGGGGTAATCAAAGACATTAGTGGATAGTTATGTCTAGAGTCCAAGGGGACAGGAGAAGTGCTAAATGAGTATTTTTTGGCAGCATTCACACTGGAAAAAGATAATGTTGTTGAAGAAAATACTGAGATGCAGACGATTAGATTAAATGAGATTGAGGTTCACAAGGAGGTGATGTGAGCAATTCTGGCAAGTGTGAAAATAGATAACTCCCCTGGGCCGGATGGGGTTGATGATTAGATTACTTAGTGTGGAAACAGGCCCTTCGGCCCAACAAGTCCACACTGGCCCTCCGAAGAGCAACCCACCCAGATCCTTCCCCTACATTACACTACGGGTAATTTAGCATGGCCAATTCACCTAACCTGTACATTTTTTGGACAGTGGGAAGAAACTGGAGCACCCGGAGGAAACTCACGCAGACGCGGGGAGAATGTGCAAACTCCACACATACAGTTGCTCAAGGCAGGAATGGATCTGGGACCCCAGCGCTGTGAGGCAGCAGTGCTAACCACCGTGCCGCCTAGGGTTTATCCTAGGATTCTCTGGGAAGCCAGGGAGGAGATTGCAGAGTCTTTGGCTTTGATCATTATGTCGTCATTGTCTACAGGAATGACTGGAAGATAGCACCTGTTGCCCCCTTGTTCAAGAAGGGGAGTAGAGACAACTTCAGTAATTATAGACCAGTGAGTCTTACTTTGATTGTGGGTAAAGTGTTGGAAAAGGTTATAAAAAATAGGATTCATAATCATTTAGAAAGAGATAAGTTGATTACGTATAGTCAACACAGTTTTGTGAAGGGTAAATTGTGCCTCACAAACCTTATTGAGTTCTTTGAGAAGGTGACCAAATAGGTGGATTAGGGTAAATATGATGTATATGGATTTCAGTAAGGCATTTGATAAGGTTCATCATGACAGGTTATTGCTCAAAATCCGGAGGCATGGGATTGAGGGTGATTTAACTATGTGGATCAGAAATTGGCTAGCTGAAAGAAGAGAGAGTGTGGTAATTGATGGGAAATGTTCATCCTTGAGTTCAGTTACTAGTGGTGTACCGCAAGGATCTGTTTTGGGTCCACTGCGGTCTGTTTTGGGTCCATTTTTATAAATGGCCTAGATGAGGGCATAGAAGCATGGGTTAGAATTTTGCAGATGACACTAAGGTCTTTGGAGTTGTGGATAGTGCTGAAGGATGTTCAGGTTACAGAGGGACATAGATAAGCTGCAGAGCTGAGCTTAAGAAGTGGCAAATGGAGTTTAATAGGAAAAGTGAGAGGCGATTCACTTTGGAAGGAGCAACAGGAATAAAGAGTACTAGGTTAACGGTAAGATTCTTGGCAGTGTAGATGAGCAGAGAGATCTCGGAGTCCATGTAATACACCTCTGAAAGTTGTCACCCAGGTTAATAGGGTTGTTAAGAAGGCATATGGTGTGTTAGCTTTTGTTGGTAGAGGGATTGAGTTTCAGAGCCACGAGATCATGTTGCAACTATACAAAACTCTGGTGCGGCTGCACTTGGAGAATTGCATACAGTTCTGGCCACCGCATTATAGGAAGGATATGGAAGCTTTGGAAAGGGTTTAGAGGCAATTAGAGGGATGTTGCCCCAGATGGAGAGAAAGTTTTATGAGGAAAAGTTTTATGAGGCTGTTTTTGTTAAAGAGAAGGTTGAGAGGTGGCTTAATTGGGACATATAAGATAATTACAGGGTTAGATAGGGTGGACAGTGAGAACCCTTTTGCATGGTGATGGTTCGCACAAGGGAACATAGCTTTAAATTGAGGAGTGATAAATATTAGAAAGATGTTAGAGATAGTTTCTTTATTCAGAAAATAGTAGGAGCGTAGAATGCCCTGCCTGTAACAGTAGTAGACTCGCCAACTTTAAGGGCATTTAAATGGTCATTGGATAAACATATGAATGAAAACGAAATAGTGTAGGATAGATAGGCTTCAGTTTGGTTCCTCACGACGGTGCAACATCGAGGGCCGAAGGGCTTGTACTGCATTGTAATATTCTGTGTTCTAATGCATCCATTATCTCTGTAGCTACTTCTTTCCAGATCCTCAGATGCAAACCATCAGAGGCAGGGGACTTATAGTCATAGAGATGTATAGCGCGTAAACAGGTAGCTCAATCCAACTCATCCATGCTGACTAGCTATCCTAAATTAATCTAGTCCCACTTGCAAGACTGTATACTTAGGCCTCTACTGTACTTATATACTCACAACCATTTGGCCAACTGATTATCTGCTCCAACTCTATCTTCAAGTTTGTTGATGATACCACCATTGTGGGTCAGATCTCAAATAATGGTGAGCCAGACTTCAGGAAACAAAGTGGATGGTACACCCCTGTCTGCATCAGTGGTGCTGAGGTGGAGATGGCCAAGACCGCCAAGTTCCTGACAATGATCACCAGTGATGTGTTTTGATCTACTCACATTGATGCAACAGTCAAGAAAGCACAATAACGTCTCTACTTCCTCATGACGCTAAGGAAGTTTGGCAGATCCACAAAGACTGTTACCAGTTTTTATATATGCACCTTAGAAAGCATCCTATCTGGATGCATCACAGTGTGATATGGCAACTGCTCTTCCCAAGGCTGCAAGAAACTACGGAGTCATGAACATAGCATAGTCCATCACACAAACCAGCCTTCCATCCACTGACTCCATCCATACTTCCCGCTGCCTCAGGAAAGCCAGCAACAAAATCAAAGACTCCCTACTACCTTTGTTATACTCTCTTTCACCCTCTTCTATCAGGCAGAAGATATAAAAGTTTCAAACACATAAGAACAGATTCAAGAACAGCTTCTTCTCCACTGTTATCAGATTTTTGAACAGACCTCTCAAACATTAATGTTGATCTCTCTCTCTCTCTCTCTCGGCATCTTCTCTGCGGCTGTAACACTATATTCTGCACTCTGTTCTGCCACACTGATGCAGTTTGCATGGTATGATATATAGCAGGCAAAACAACATTTTTTACTGTGTCTTGGTACATGTGACACAATAAATCTATCAGTTTTCCCTTCCCTAAAGGACATGAGTGAACCAGATGGGATTTTACAATACACACATCATAAGATTCTTAATTCCAGATTTTCTTTAGTCAGTTCAAATTTCACTATTTACCTTGGTAGGACTCAAACTTAGGTCCCTGTAATGTTAACTAGATGTCTGGGTTACTATTCCAGTGACAATACCACTTTCCCGGAGATAAATTGTCTTTGACAACAAGGCAGCATGGAGAAACCTATCTGCTGATTGGATTCATATTTAACATATATGAAAATTTATGCTGGAAGTTAATCACCACAATCCCAGGACATCAATGCAAGTTTCCTCAGGGTAGTAGCCAAGTCTAAACATATTCAACTGCTTCATTAATAACCATCCTGCATCATGAGGTTAAAATTGTGAATATTCGCTAATAATTGCACAATGGTTGGTGTCATTTGTAACTCCTTAAATATTGAAGCAGTCTGTGTCCGTGGGGATCAAGACATGACAACTCTCAGATCTGTGCCGGTAAGTGACAAGTAACATTTGTGTTACACAAGCCCCAGGCAATAAGTATATCAAACCACCAACCCTCCTATGCATTCAATACCATTGCTGAATTTCCCACTTAAAACAAGATGGTTAGCACTGAGCAGAAACTGAAATGGATCAACTGTATAAATGCTGCCAGAAACTGGAAAATCTGAAACAATTCACTTATGTACTAAATCCCCAAAGCATGCCCACTATCCACAAGGTACAGGTGAGGTATGTAATGGAATTCTTTCTACTTGCTTGAATGATAGTGGTTCCAACAACACTCAAGAACCTGATACCTTTCAGCAATCTGCTTTATTGGCGCCGATCCACCAGTGGCAGAAATGTGCTCCATGACAAAATGCAATGCAGTAACTTACTTCTCCAATTAACAAAACTGCAGCTTCTAATACCTGAAGGGACAAGGATAGCAGATAAATTAAAATCTACCTTTTGCAAGTTCCTTTCCAAAAGCATGTTAACTAGATATAGAATTATGTCACTGTCACTGAATCAAAATTCTGAAATCTCCATCCTAATAGCACTATGGGTGTACCCACACCAGAAGGACTGAAGAAGTTCAAAGAGGTGATTCACCAGCAGCTACTCAAAAGCAATTAGAAATGGATAGCAAATTGCCAACATCCCCTATGTTCCATAAAAGAATTATAACAATTAACAATATTTCAGAATTCATTATTATATTGTCATCAATCATTCACACATTCAACATGTTTCCATTAACAGAATTATCTACACAACAAAGGTTAATATGACCACAGAGTCATAGAGATAAACAGCACGGAAACAGACCTTTCAGTCCAAATCTTCCATGCCAGCCAGATATCCACACCAATCTAATCCCATTTGTCAGCACTTGGCCCATATCCCTCCAAACTCTTCCTATTCATATACCCATTCAGATGCCTTTTAAATACTGCAATTGTACCAGCCTCCATCACTTCCTCTAACAGCTCATTCTATACAAGCACCACCCTCCGTGTGAAAATGTTGCCCCCTTAGGTCTCTTTTATATCTTTTCCCTCTCACCCAAAACCTCCAGTTCTGGACTTTCCCACCCCAGGGAAAAGATCTTGCTATTTATCCCATTCATGCACCTCATGATTTTATAAACCTCTATAAGGTCACCCCTCATCTTCCATGGAAAAGATCCCTAAACTATTCAGCCTCTCCCTATCGCTCAAATCCTCCAACCCTGGCAACATCCTTGTAAATCTTTTCTGAACCCTTTCAAGTTTCACAACATCCTTCCGATAGAATTCCATGCAATATTCCAAAAGCAGCCCAACCAATGTCCTGTACAGCCGCAACATGACCTCTCAACTCCTATACTCAATGGTCTGATCAATAAAGGAAAGCATATTAAATGCCTTCTTCACTATCCTATCTATCTGCAACTCCACTTTCAATGAACTATGAACCTGCACTCCAAGGTCTTTGTTCAGCAACACTCCCATGGACCTTACCATGAAGTGTACAAGTCCTGCTATGATTTGCTTTTCCAAATACAGCACCTCACATTTATCTAAATTAAACTCCATTTGCCATTCCTTAGCCCATTGGCCCATCTGATCAAAATCCCATTGTAATTTAAGGTAACCATCTTCGCTGTCCGCTACATCTCCAATTTTGGTGTCATCTGCAAACTTACTAACTATACCTCCTATGTTCACATCCAAATCATTTATATGAATGACAAAAAGCAGTAGATCCAGCACCGATCCTTGTGGTACACCACTGGTCACAGGACTCCAATCTGAAAAGCAACCCTCCACCATCACCCTCTGTCTTCTACGTTCGAGCCAGTTATCTATCCAAAAGGCAAGTTCTCCCTGTATTCCATGAGATCTAACCTTGCTAACCAAAGTCCTATGAGGAACCTTGTCAAACCTTACAGTGCTCCATATTGATCACGTCTACTGCTCTGCCCTCATCAATCCGCTTTGTTACTTCTTCAAAAGACTCAATCAAGTTTGTGAGACATAACCTCCCACGCACATAGCCAAGCTGACTATTCTTAATCAGTCCTTGCCTTTTCAAATATATGTAAATCCTGTCCCTTGGGATTCTCTCCAACAACTTGCCCAACACCAACATCTGGCTCACCGGTCTATAGTTCCTTTTCCTTACTACCTTTCTTAAATAATGACAATACATTAGACACCTTCCATTCTTCCAGCACCTCACCTGTCACTATCGATGATACACATATCTCAGCAATCACTTCCCTTGGCTTCCACAGCATTCTAGGGTACACCTGATCATGTCCTGGGGATTTATGTGTTTCAAGACACCCAGCACCACCTCCTCTGTAATATGGACATTTTTCAAGATTCACCATCTATTTCCCCACATTCTATACCTCCTATGGCCTTCTCCAAAATGATGCAAAATACTCATTTAGTATCTCCTCCAGCTCCACACATAGGATGCTCTGCTGATCTTTGAGGGGCCCTATTCTCTCCATAGTTACCCTTTTGTCCTTTATATATTTATATATTTATATTTGTATTTTCCTTAACCCTATTTGCCAAAGCTATCTTATGTCCCCTTTTTGCCCTCCTGATTTCTCTCAAGTATACTCCTACTACATTTATACATTTCGAAGAATTCACTCGATCTCTGCTGTCTATAACTTTTTTTAGATTAGATTACTTACAGTGTGGAAACAGGCCCTTTGGAAACACACCGATCCACCGAAGCGCAACCCACCCAGACACATTCCCCTACATTTACCCCTTCACCTAACACTACGGGCAATTTAGCATGACCAATTCACTGTGAGGAAACCAGAGCACCCGGAGGAAACCCACAGAGTCAGTCGCCTGAGATGGGAATTGAACCCGGATCTCTGGCGCTGTGAGGCAGCAGTGCTAACTACTGTGCCACCATGCCACCTATATGTTTCCTTGTTTTTCTTAACCAAAACTCACTTTCTCTAGTCACCCAGCATTCCCTACACCTACCAGCCCTTCCTTTTACCCTAACAGGAATATATGATCTCTGGACTCTTGTTATCTCATTTTTGAAGGCTTCTCATTTCCAGTCATCCATTTACTTGCTAACATCTGCCCCTTATCAGCTTTTGAAAGACCTTGCCTCATTCCGGTAAAATTAGCCTTCCTCCAATTTAGAACTTCAACTTTTAGATCAGGTCTACTCTTTTCCATAACTATTTTAAATCTAATAGACTTATGGTTACTGGCCCCAAAATGGTCCCCCCACTGACACCTCAGTCACCTGCCCTGCCTTACTTCCCAAGCATAGGTCAAGTTTAGCACCTTCTCTTGTAAGTACATCCACATACTGAATCAGGAAATTTTCTTTTACAATTTAAATTCCTCTTCATCTAAACTTATGGCAGTCCCAGTCTATGTTTGGAAAGTTAAAATCCCCCATCATAACCAACCCCACTATGCTTACAGATATCTGAAATCTCCATACAAATTTGTTTCTCAATGTCCCACTGACTATTAGGAGGTCTATAATACAATCCCAATAAGGTGATCATCCCTTTCTTATTTCTAAGTTCCACCCAAATAACTTCCCTGGATGTATTCCCAGGAATATCCTCCCTAAGTACAGCAGTTTACTAGTCCTTATGAAAAATATCACTCCCCTTCCTCTCTTGTTCCCCTCCCCCACCCCCCCTTCTTTCCTTGCTATAGCATTTGTATTCTGGAACATTAATCTGCCAGTACTATCCATCCCTGAGCCACATCTCTATAATTGCTATGATATCCCGGTCCCATGTTCCTAACCATGCCCTGACTTTCATCTGCCTTTCCTGTTAGGCCTCTTGCATTGAAGTAAATGCAGTTTAATTTATCAGTCCTACCTTGTTCACTGTTTTGTGCCTTCCTGCCCTGATTATTTGACTCACTCCCTTTCCCAACTGTAACAATCTCACAATGATCTCTTTCCTCATTATTTCCCTGGGTTCCAACTCCCACCTTACTAGTTTAAATCCTCCCGAGCAGCTCCAGCACATCTCCCTGCCAGAATGTTAGTGCACTTCCAATTCAGGTGTAATCCATCCTTCTTGTACAGGTCACTTCTGCCCCAGAAGGATTCCAATGATCCAAAAATGTGAACCCTTTTCCCATGCATCAGTTCCTCAGCCTTGCATTTGTTTGCTCTATTCTCCCATGCCTACCCTCACTAGCTTGGAGCACCGGGAGTGATCCAGATATTACTACCTTCAAGGACCTCTTTTTTTAAAACCCTGCCTAACTTTCTACATTCTCCCTTCAGAATCTCATCCTTCTCCCTTCTTATGTCATTGGTTCCAATGGTGTACAATGACCTCTTGTTGGTCCTTCTCCCCTTTGAGAACATTCTGCACCGTCTCTGAGACATCTTTGATCCTGGCACCAAGGAGGCAACACACCATTCTGGTTTTTCGCTGCTGGCCACAGAAACATCTGTTTGTGCCTCTAATTAGAGAGTCCCCAATCACAATTGATCACTTGGAACCCGGCGTACCCTTCATTACGTTAGAGCTTGTCTTGATACCAGAAACTTAGCTGTTTCTGCTACATTCTCCTGAGTCCATCACCCTCTATATATTCCAAAACAGCATACTTGTTTGAAATGGGAATAGCCACAGAAGATTCCTGCACTATCAGCCTACTCTTCCTACCTTTCTTGGAGTTAACCCCTCTACCGGACTATATATGCAGCTTTTCTCCCTTCCTATGACTGCCATCCATCATATCTCCAGCTCTTATAAATACCTCATTGCCTCTAACTGTCACTCCAACCGATCTATGCGATTCAATAGGATTCACAAACAAACACATTTATTGCAGACATAATCATCAGTAACATGGAAACTCTCCCTAAACTCTCACATCCAACAGGAAGAGCATATCACTCTATTAAAGGTCATCATTGCTCCTTCACAATCTACAGACCCAGAAAATAGCACCATCCTTTTGTCCTGAAAAAGGAGTGCTCCAGGCTAATTCAGTACTTAACTTTTACAAAATATAAATCATAATCAAGAGACAGATTTCAATTAAACATATAATCAAGAAAGACCCACTCTATTTGGGATTCATCTGGGTATAAGAAATAGGCAGTTATAGTTAAAGAAGATAGTTCACCACCACCACCTTCTCAGGACAATTAGGGATGGGCAAAAAGTGTAGGGTCAGTCAGCGAAGTCCACTTTCCCTGAATAAATAACAAAATAAAGTAACAATTGCTTTTAATAGTCAATGAATCAATTGTTTTATACAAAGTAAATTCACGAATTGCTATTATAACTTGCAAAGACACTGGAAGCAAAACTCTCTTTTAATAGTTGTTGATGCTTTCAAAAGATGTAACTTTCAATGCTCCAGTCACAAGAACATAAGAACAGGAGTAGGTTATGTAGCCTGTTGAGCCTGCTCCCAGATTTAATATAATCATGGTTGATCAAATATCTTGATGCTGTTTACCTACACTATTCCCAAAAGCCCTTTTTCCACTGCTATCTTAATATTTGTCAGCCTCTTTTTCAAATATACTCAAAGAGTAGAGTAGATTTTATTTATCATTTCTACCATATACAACTGTTGTAGCAAAAAAAAAATGTTCCTCCAGGACCAAGGACACACAAATTATATGATCATACAAAGGGCAGCATAAAGTGCGTAAATGCAAAACACAAAATACATTGTAATAAAAGAATGATAATTAATATACAGTGTTCTACAGAAATTTGAAGTCATGCAAAGAATTTCAGATGAAAAGAGTCCGATTGCATAGTGTTAAGGAACCTGACGGCTTGAGGGAAGAAACTGTTGCAGAGTCTGGCTGTGAGAGACTGAATGTTCCGGTATCATCTATCAGATGGCAGAAGGGAAAAGAGTTTGAGTGAGGAGTGTGTGGGGTCTTCCACAATGCTCTTAGCTTTTTGGATGCAGGGTGTGGTGTAAACGTCTGTAATGGAGGGGAGAGAAACCCAGATGATCTTCTCAGCTATCCTCACTATCCATTGTCAGGTCTTATGATCCGAGACGTTGCAATTCCTGAACTAAGCAGTGATGCAGCAGCTTAGGATACTCTCTATGAATCCTCTGTGGAATGTGGTGTGGATGCGGTGTGGGAGGTAGGCTTTGCTCAGTGAACGCAGCAAGTAGAGACGCTGCTGGGCTATCTTAGCTATGGAGCTGATGTTGGGAGACCAGGTAAGATTCTCCACTGGGTGGACACCAAGAAATTTGGTGCTCTGTACGATCTCCACAGGGGAGCCATCGATGTCCAGCAAAGCGTGGTCGCTCCATGCCTTCCTGAAGTCAACAACCATCTATTTCATTTTGTCCACCTTCAGAGACAGGTTGTTGACTCTGCACTGGTCTGTTAACCACTGCACCTCCTCTCTGTATGCTGACTGGTCATTCCTGATGATGAAATCCGCTACAGTTGTGTCATCAGTGAACTTGATGATGTGATTTGACCTGTGCATCGCTGCGCAATCGTGCGTCAGTAGGGTGAACAGTCGTGGACTAAGCACACAGCTCTAGGAGCACCCTGTGCTCAGGGTGATGGTGTTGGGGATGCTGTTCTCAATCTGGACTGACTAAAGTCTCCCAGTTAGGAAGTCCAGGATCCAGTTACAACGGGAGGTATTTAGACCCAGCAGACTCAGCTTTCCAACTAGGTACTGAGAATGATAGTTTTAAATGCAGAACTGAAGTCTATGAATAGTAATTTGACGTAGGTGTCCTTCTTCTCCAGGTGGGTAAGGGCCAGATGGAGGATGGTGGAAATGGCATCATCAGTTTATCTGTTGGGATGATATGCGAAGTGCAGGGTGTTAAGTGAGGGGGAAGCAGCATCTTGATAGGCCTAACCATGAACCTTGATGATGGGTGTTCGTGCAATGAGGCAGTAGTCATTTAGACAGGATGCTGAAGACTTCTTCAGCACTGGGACAATGGTAACGGCCTTGAAGTATGTTGGCATTTTGCGCAGCTCAGTGAGAACATTTGCCAGTACGTCATAGCATCCTCTGAGAACTCTACTAGGGATGTTGTCTGGTCCAGCAGCCTTACTCTGAGAATAAGGTTTTCATCACATTTTGCATTGCTATATAGGCTGGGTTTCTTCAGTTTTCTGGTATTAGGATTTCTGAAGGTTCACTGCTCTCAGAGTAAAAATAAATTTTGTCTTGATCCTTAATGGTAACAGAGGGTCAGGCAGCATCAGAAAATCACCACAGTCAACCTTTCAGGCAGGATCCTTCATCAGCGTCATACTAAATCTACACCGACTCTCCCTCACTATCTCCTTAGTGGTAACACTATATTTTTAATTTGTGTGGTTTAGACACGGCAACCAGGGGAAACATCTTACCTTTACCTACCTTGCTTATATCTTTCACCTATAAGCAGGGTAGGCCTTTCATTCTTCAAAACTCTAGAGAATACAAACACAGTCTGCCCAATCTCTCTTCATAACACAGTTCCATCATCCAGGAACAATACCAGTGAAACTTCATTGCACTTCTTCTGTGACAGATATTTCCTGAGGTAAAGAGACCAAAGCAATGCACAGTACTTCAGGTACGAACTAACTAAGTTCTTGTTAAGTTATTCTAAATTTGTTTCCTTTTGATCTGGTTTCATCTGTGGTGTTTAAATAAATTCTGTTTTGCTTAAAGTCAAGTGGTTTGACTAGTTGTATCACACCTGGACCACCCACTTCACATCTGCCTTTAAAATAAGAAAAAGTTAGGGTCTGGGCTACCTTCTTAAAATATTTTGGAGGTAGTCTGGCCTGGTCCATAATAGAAGATATAAAAGTTTGAATACATGTATGAACAGATTCAAGAACAGCTTCTTTCCTGTTGTTATCAGACTTTTGAACGGACCTCTCAAATGTCGAGATCTTTCTCTGCACCTTCTCTGCTCCTGTAACACTGTATTCTGCACTATATTCTGCTGGCCTGACACACTTTGCATTGTACAATCTGCCTGTATAGCACGCAAAACAAAACTTTTCACTGTATCTCAGTACGTGACAACAAATCAAACAAACTCAAACTCAAAGCTCTTCAAAATGCAGCTCTAAAGAAGCAACCTAAAACACTCCAGAAACTTGTCCTCCACAGCTTTAGTGCTCAGTTAATTTCCCAAACTATACGCAGACCAAAGTCACCCATATTTCAAAAGCTACAAGCTTCTCCCATGTCCTGATTTATACCCTACCCCACTCCATCATTTGCTGGCCGATAAATAAATCCACCAAAATCTGCTCCCAGTTGGTGTTTATGAGCTCCATCCAAATTGATTCCACACGTTGTTTTTCTGACCTGAAATACTTAATTACTAATGTACAGATCCCATCTCGTATTATCAGTGCAATGCCCCCTCTTTTTTCTTCGTTTATCTGCAAATACCCTTGAATATTCAGTTGCCAGTTCTTGTCACTTGTATCTATGTTTTGGTAATGGCAATTACATCATAAACATTTGCCTCTATTTGCAGTTTTAGATCACCTATCCCATTGTGAGTGCTGCATACATTCAGGCAGAACCCCTTAATTTTGTTTTTTATGAAACCATAACGTGACATTTTACAACCCAAAATTTTGGAAAAGAATACTCACTGTCACACCAGAGAGGTATGGTGTCTCAGTGGTTAGCACTGCTGCCTTACAGTGCGCCACAGACCTGGGATCAATTTCAGCTTTGGACAACTACCAATCTGTGTGGAGTTTGCACATTCGCCCATGCCTTCAGGTTTCCTTCAGGTCTTCCGGTTTCCTCCCATAGTCCAAAGATTAAGTGGATTGGCCATGCTAAATTGCCCAGTGTGTCCAGGGATGTGCAGGCTGGGTGGATTAACTTTGGGAAATGCTGGGTTACAGGGATAGGGTAAGGGATGGATCTGGATGAAATTTTCTTTGGAGGGTCGGTGCAGTCCAAATGGCCTGTGTCCACACTGTAGGGATTCTATCATTATACGAGTTAAGTACCGATTAACTACTATATGGTACAAGGTTGTATGCAAATTCAATTCCAAAGCGTTAACTACAAGTTGTTTTTAGTTGCAGAAGCCAGAAGATTCTGTGAAATATGAGAATAACTCATACTGCATATACATGTCGAGGAAGAGCATGTTAAAAATATCAGAAAGCCCCTTTTAATCCTTTAATAAGAATACTGTATCCAGTCAATCCTTACGACCATTCAGTTTAATCAACGTAATTTCAACTGAGGTGAACAAAATCACTATATATATTCTCAACAACCTTTTCAGAGATGTTATTACACACTTTTGGAGAAGGTAGGACACGAACCCAAGGTAGGGACACTACCATTGCACCACAAGGGCTCCCTCAAACACAAAATCGCTAAAATTGTATGAAGTACATTTTCAATTTTAAAAACTTTTAAATTTAGGCAATGTTCAAAAGCTTCCTTCTTTCATTTCCCTTTCCACCATCCAAAACATCTTAATTAAAAATACAAAATGATGAGTCAACACAGACTTTTTCTTCTTCTTTGGCAGTCTCTCAGGATTGAGGATGACTTGCTTCCAGTCTGGGGGCAGGGTTTTGTGGTGGCTGAATAGTCTAATTCTCATAGTTTAGCCTCTGCCATTGATGGTGTTTGACATGAATGTGTGCAGCACTCTGGATCCTTTCCGTTTCTTGTGCTTAGCCTCCACGTGCTCCACATGGTGCAGCACAAAATGATTATGTGCCTCTGTGGATGCTTTTTCTCTAGTTTGCACATTCTAGGGTAAGCGATTTCAATGTCTTGGTGGGTGTATTGTATTTGTCTAGTGAGGCTTTCAGAGTGTGTTTGCAGCATTTCCTTTGCCCTCCTAGTGATAGCTTACCAATGTGGAGCTCAGAATAGAGCACTTTTTTTAAGGAATCTTGTGTTGGGCATACAGACAATGAGGCCTGCCTGTCACAGCTGGCCATATGTGCCTAGTGCCTCAATACTGAAGATGTTGGTCTTGGAGAGGATGCTTTCATTGGTACATCTATCTTGCCAGTGTGTTTCCAAGGTTTTGTGAAGGCAGCATTGGTGATAAAGGTCTAGGGTTTTGAAGTGTCTGTTGTATATGGTCCATGTTTCTGATATAGACAGGAGGGTGGGGACCATGTCTGCTCTGTAGATCATGAGCTCATTGCTGGGTTGGAGGTTTTGGAGTTTGATCACGGTTCCTCAGATGTCCAAAGATTGCACTGGCACACTGGAGTTGGATATTGATTGCATTGTCAATGTCATCGTGTAGTGGATTTTGATAGGGTGTGGTGGATGGGTAGTATTGTGTGGCAGGAGTGGTCGGGAGAGAACCTTTGTTTTCTGAATGCTTAGTCTGAGGTTCATTCTCTCAAAGTCCTTGTTGAACGTATCAATAATGGTTTGTAGGTTGTCCTCTAAGTGTGTGTACACACAGGTGTCATCCTTGTACTACAGCTTAATGACAGAAGTTCAGGAGGTCTTGGTTTTGAGCTGGAGATTAAGGTTGAACAGTTCTGTAGGTTAGCTCCACTTTGACAGGGAGATTCAAAAAGATGGAGCCTCATGGCAAGGTGAAGCTATGGTAAGATGTTTCTTAAATAAAGCTAATGTTTCCTTACCTCATTAGACTATAATTATTATTTAGTAGCACAACAAAATAAGAATATTATACAAAAAGGATTGCACCAGTCATGATACTAGGATTAACAATCAGCAGAACAACGGCAACAGTCAAGTCCATCATAAATTTGTAGTGTTAGTAACTGTGCTTCATCATTTGAAGAGAAGAAAACAAATGGTTAGATAGGCAGCTTCTATAGTCCAATTATACCTTCAAATATAATGTTAATAGTGAATCCTATTTTTATTTCAAATATAATCATACAAAATTGCAAGCTACAAAGTATAAAAACATCTTATTACTGGAGGGTCACATTGCTCACACTGCAGGCAACAAGCCAAAAGATTCCTCTTGCCACTAAAGCATTTGAGTCAACATTCACATTCTGTATGCCCAGGAACTGTCTTAACTGGTACATATACACAGACTAAACAGAGCAGAAGTTTCCAGACATGCTTGTCAACTGAACCTAAATGTCTGCTTGCATGAAATCGTAATGTTACTTTGTTCTATGCTTGTAGATTGAACACTGCAATTAAGTTGAGCAAACAAAAGGAAGTAATTCAGAAATACAGACCAGTTCAGTGAAGTTGTGGATAGAATGTTACTTAACATGTGTAAAATTATTTATTCTAACAAGAGACAGAAATTCAGATACTTATCAATCTATTTAATGGGATGCATGTTTCAAGAATACATTACATACAAAGCTTGCCTCCAAGTGTAAACCTATTATATAGTTGTTAACACTTTAGATGATTCCATACGAATGTTCAGTGTTAAGGGTGCCGAAGTATTGGTTTTATTAACAATCTAAGAGACTCATTAAATAAATATAATAAAATCACCTGCTGGATTCTGCTTTCTCCTGACTGATCTTATTTACTCCTAATAAACTTAGTTTCCGATTTGTTTTCCCTCCTCAAGTAAACATTCTATTCCATTTAAACTACCTGTACACTCCAGAGATCCTCATATTTCTGCCTTCTTCCAATTCTGTTCTCTCCAACTCCCTTCAACCTGTGTAATTTTGAACTTTACTACCCGACCCACTGGCTATGGTTGCCATACTGGAAGCACTTCCTCTTTTGCCAAGTATTGTTACAGCTTTATCTGCTGGCCTTTGAGCCTCCAACTATATCCTTAGGCCTTTAATCTAATAATCCTTTTTTTTATTGTCATGAGATCTGGAAGTTGCTGGTAAAGTCACTATATGATGTCGAGAATGTGTTGCTAGAAAAGCACACCATGTCAGGCAGCATCCAAGGAGCAGGAGAATCGATGTTTCGGGCATAAGCCCTTCATCAGGATGATGAAAATTCCTAATGAAGGGCTTAAGTCTGAAACGTCGATTCTCCTGCTCCTCAGATGCTGCCTGACCTGCTGTGCTTTTCCAGCACCACACTCTGGATGCTATATCTCCAGCATTTGCAGTCTTTACTTTCTCAAGTTATTATGTTTTCGAAAGTAGCTAAGCTTAAGTTGGCGCTGATCTTGGGACACACGAAAGCCAGCTGATCAAGGATGGCAAATCTCCAGTGAGCAATATTCCAATTAATCTTTTTTCCTTCTGCACAGACCTTCAAGATTCGTATGTGGCAGCAATGTCAGGAACTGGAAGTTAAGGCTGTGAATGGCGCTAGCACACTGATCACAGTGAGTGGACTCCAAAGCAGTTGCATGGTTGAGCAACTTAAAGTGAATGCTGTCAGTGAACCAGACAGATTTGCATTTCAGTGAGGTTCATTTAGGAATAACATCAGCTGGAATCATGATAGCATTAATGAAATTAACTTTCAATTAAAGATGTATTCACTAACTGAATTTAAATTTCACAAACTGACATGCTGATATTGAGGCTATTATAAAACAAAGAACTGTGGATGCTGGAGATCTGAAATAAACACACAAACTGTAGTTCTAAGAAGGATCACAGGATTTGAAATGTTAACTGTTTTCTCTCCACAGGCACTGCCAGATCTGTTGAGTATCTCCAGCAATTTATTTTCTATTTTTGTTTGTATTAGCTTATCAGTACCATTATCATCTCCTTGGCAGCGTGCTTGAAAAGTTTGTTTGGGAAAATGTTATAATCCATTGTTAAGGATAAAGTTAAAAATCACACAACACCAGGTTATAGACAACAAGTCTATTTGCAAGTACAAGCTTTTAGAGTGCTGCTCCTTTGTCAGGTAGCTAGTGGTGCAGGATCATTGGGCACAGAATTTATAGTAAAAGATCAAAGTGTCATACAACTGATGCAATGTATTGAACAAATCTAGATTGCTGTTAAGTCTTTAATCACTTAGAATGGATTGCAGGTTTCGATTCATTAATATGCAAAGCCTAGAACTACTTTCAAGTCACACTCCCGAGATAACTTAAGGTTTTATAATAAAAAGTGACACCTCAGCTCAAACAATGCATGAAAGGTGTGAATTTAGAGTCTGTCTGTATTCCAACCCAACTCAGACTGGTTCTATTTCCGAAGCAGGAATTTATAAAATGTCACATGGACTAATTCCCAAAGATTGTTTGCTTTTTGAACAAAATAGAATGTATCTCCAAATGCACATTCATCCCACTTATATGTGTTCGTGTGAGGGCCAGAGAAAGTGAGAGAGAGAGTGCACGTGTGTTTGGGACAAAGGGAAAGTAGGTGAGAGTCTGTGTGCGCGCAAGTGTGACGGAGTATGTGCCTGTGAGAATTTGTGGACGTGAGTGTGTGTGTGTAAGAGTGTGAGTGTGTGTGTGTGTGTGTGTGTGTGTGTGTGTGTGTGTGTGTGTATATATGTATATAAAATGTAATGGGGTCACTTGTAGTGTGAAATGAAGCCAAGATCCCAGTTGAGGTCGTCCTCATGGATAGCAAACTAGGCTATCAGCGTCTCCTTGGTGACTCTGTGTTGCTGCATATCCCGAAGTACGCCTTGGAGGATGTTCACCAGAAGATCCAAGGCTGAATGTCCTTGAACACTGAAGTGTTCCCTGACTGGTAAAGAACATTCCTGAATGGCAATTGTTGCGCGGTATCCATTCATCCGTAGTCATAGCATCTGCTTGGTCTTGCTAATGTACTGTGCCTCGAAGGATCCTTGCCTGCAGCGTAAGAGATAGACTACAAGTACCTGCCACGCATGTAGTAGGTGGTACCAGGTTTGCTGACATTGAAAAGCCAGGTTGGAAAGTAAATGGGGAGGAAAACTTAAAGAGACTGCAAAGATTGGTTAAGTGATTGAGTTGAAAAGTGCGGTGATGGAAAAGCACATCTAGTCAGGCAGCATTCGAGGAGCAGGAGAGTCGATGTTTTGAGCATGAGCTCTTCATCAGGAATGGGGCTGGGGGTGAGGGGTGGGGTCAAGGGGGCTGAGAGATAAATAGGAGGGGTTTGGGGCTGGGGGTAATAGCTGGGAATGCAATAGGGAGATGAAAGTGAGGGGTGATAGTGATAGGTCAGAGAAGACGGTGGAGCAGATAGGTGGGAAAGAAGAGGGACATGTCGGACAGGTGATGCTACAGCAAAGGTATACATGCATGCAGCTTACCATAATCAACAGATCAGATTTCAACCTTAAGTATCTACCAAACCAGTGGACAATTGAATAACAAAGGGGTCAGATCACAAATATTTCCAATGATGGAGAACATAAGAACGTAATCATTAATGTATATAACTGAAGCATAGCATTCTTGCTTCCATGTTCACTTGCTCTCATAATATAGAGCATCCCACAAGCCTTCTTGCTGACCTCCTTTGAGAGGCAGATCAACTTAAATCCTTATGCACCTCAGAATTTTGCAGTCATTCCCTGTTTAAGTAATACCCTGCTTTCTTTTATGCTTCCTGCATTTAGGCCTGACTTTTGAATCCAAAAATGACATTAAGAAAACGTTTGATTATAAATCATAAAGCAGGGAAACAGACCCTTTGGCCCAATCAGTCCATGTCAACCATAGTCCCAAACTAAACTAAACACCTGCCTATTTTTGGCTCGCATCCATCCAAAGTTTTCATGTACTTATCAAAATGTATTTGGAACTGTACCCCAAACCATCATTTCCTCTGGAAGTCCATCCCACGCACGAACCATTCTCTGTGTAAAAAGGTTGTCCCTTATGTCCTTTTAAAACCTTTCTCCTCTCATCTTAAAAATATATTCCCTTGTCTTGAAATCCCTCAGCACAGAGAAAAGTCTGTGAAGTCCTAACTACATCTTAAAAGTTGAAAGATAATTATTTTGGGAAATATGATGGCTGGGTTAGCTGTCACTTTGATATCTTGAAGTACCATTTGGAAAAATGGAGTCAGAAAAGCAAATGGTCCTCTTCTGGTCTATTAGACTGCTGTGTCCAGAATATTGGGTTTGAGCATCAGTGCCACCAGATCTGGACCAATGAAAACAATACTGACATATGTGCAGTTCTCGTACAAAAAATGTCTTCATTGACTGGCAGAACAACCCAAGGCCCCAAGTAAAGAACCACCATTTCATTAGCTCCAGGCAGAAGCTCAAAGACAAATTTGGAACATAATGGACACATGGTGGTGTCGTCCCATTCCACTCCTTAGTCAAAACAAAACACTCAGTGACACAGTATGGTTTTACCTCCTTCATCTTTATTCTGGGCCCTGGAGGGAGACAGAATGATCACTCATGTGCACTGGCACATGAGTTCATGGTCTTCTCTGGAATAGCGGTTTCTCAATGAACTATGTAGTCATTTTACAGGCAGGAGCATCCAGATATGGCAGCATACATATTGATTGGGTGACCATTACAATCAACGAGTGTCAATAATAAAGATTAAGCCATATGCTGTTACACAATGAAAGACTGACTTCATGTAATGAATACTTTTCACCTTGTTAACTAACAATGCATACTGAATGCTACCTCATCTTGTTAAATGGTTGTACAAAATGAATGCTTTTCCACCTTGTTAACCTATTACCCTTGCCTCCAGCACCCCATTGTTAACTGTAAGTCCTTATCTGATCTGAGTCATGTTCAGCTGAACCTCTTGATTCTCAAAACTCAGAACTTAACTCTTTCCCTGCCTGCTCATATCCTATACACATTCTCATTCCCTCCTTTTATCATTTCATGATAACCACTGAGATGGCACTACGAGGTTTCATGAGACTTTGACAGCCAGTGTTTAAGCAAGTTATTGACACACAACATACAATGATTATAACAACAAAAATTACTAGTCCGTTACAGTAAGTAGAGTTTGAAGAATCCTCCCATGTGGAAAAAAAATTAACCAGTAAAGTTCTTAAATCCACAGTCTTTCGTGATCACTCCATCTCCTCCAAGTCGAGTGGAAACAAGCCAGTTCTCCAAAATCCCTTTTAGTAAAGTCCAACCTGAAAACAATATTCAGTCACTCCTTGTGCATCACTCCTCTGAGAAATCTGAATTCTTGGATAAGGGCAGTTAAATACTTAACAAAACTGATGAGACTTCCATCCTTCCGGAGATGCTTCAGATGGAGGATACCAGCGCATCTGAGTGCAGCAGCAGGCCAGGTGAATGCAGCATTCTTTGCTGTTTCTGCTCCCACCCCGCTGTTAAATGTAACAAAGCCAACTGGCTGTTGTGAAGTTAGCTTGATCAGTGAACCTTGATCTCCATTAAATGTTCGAAAGACAAGGTAGAGCTTGCGTGGTTTAATGTCTGTAGCATACTGACCTCTTCTTCACTGTTGTTAACTTCTTCACTTTTCGTGCTCATGACTGGGGAACTGATTGAATCCGTTGGATCAGGTTGTGGAGGGGTGGGCATTGGTCTGAAGGCATGATTTACCATTGAATGAAGAAACTCTAGAGAAGATGTCAGCTGCTGAAAGTATCTTTGCATTTCCTCTCTCATTCCCTCCCTACCAAGGTGGTTATCAGCCTGAAGACAGTCACACATTTAACTACACTAAATTGTGCCTGCCTATTTCAACATTCTTTGAATCCTTGAAGTCTATTATTCTGTTCACTATTTATGGCACTATCAAGTTTTATATAGTTCATAAACTTCTAAATTGTACTGCCTAAACAATTTAGTCAATTAATCAATTAGAAGCAATGATCAATGGTCCTAAAATCAAAACATTGGGTACCTCATTCAGGTTATTCAAAACTTACTTTTCTTTAACAAATTGATACTTGGCTAATGTGAAAGTTGTCAGGAAAAGTATTTCAAATGTCTGAAACAGCAAGCAAACAGCAAAATGTTTCCTGTGCTCTCGCAATTGAAGAGGCAGTTCCAGTTTAGATTTAAATCTCAAATATTTGTGGGAAACAAATGCTGAATATTTTAAAATATGTTCCCCAAATGAAACTTCCCAAATAAAATAGTCAAAATTACAGTGGCAACTTTGGTAAAGATCAACATTCTCTGTATTTGCAATTTTGCTTAAATTTTCCGGTACACACTGGGACTGCCATCTAGTCATATACACAGGTGCTTGTAAGCTCTCTGTTCAGAACATCATTCACTCTCTCTTAAAGGTACACTAATAACTTTCAACTTCATAATACACACTGCTGCCACTCTGCATCACTGAAAGGAGTGAATGTTGAAGGTGATGGGTGGAGTTCTAATCAAGAAGGTTGTTTTGGCCTGGATGGTGTTAAGCCTCTTGAGTGTTGTTGGAGCTGCATTCTTCCCAGCAGTGAAGAGTATTCCAATGACTTGTGCCTTTTGGATGGTGGACAGACATTTGCTAGATGAATTATTCATTGCATAATTCTGAGTCTTTGATTTGCTCTTGTAGCCACAGTATTCATATAACTGATCCACATCCATTAGGTTCATGGTGGAAGAATTCAGCAATGGTAATACTGCTTTTTTATTCTTTCATGGTGACTGGTTGTTACTGAAACCATTAAATGTCCTTAATTGCCTCTGAACTTAATGGCTTGCTTGGCTATTTCAGAGTCCAAAGGTGTGGTGCTGGGAAAAAAAACACAGCAGGTCAGGCTGCATACAAGGAGCAGAAGAGTTGATGTTTCAGGCAAAAGCCCACATTCCTGATGCTGCCTATCCGCTCTGCTTTCTCCAGTGTCACATTTTTTGACTCTGACTCTCCAGCATCTGCAGTCCTCACTTCATCTTACTGGCCATTTCAGAGGACAGTTATAAGTCAACTACATTGCTGAGAGTCTGAAGTGACATGTAGAAAAAGTAAGCTTGGCAGATTTTGATATAAATCCATGGTAGTCCCATGGCACTGTTCCGGTGCTATGCTTCGTATTCTCCATCAATTAATCGTACTTTAAATTCCACCTGCAGCCAAGTGCAATCTGAACACACGTCCACAGACTATTTGGCTCAGTCTTTGGATTTCTAGTCCACTGACATTATTACTATAACATCACTTCCTAAGCTTTGAATGTCAAGGAGAGATGGTTAGGTTCACTTGTTTGTGATAATCATTGTCTGGCATTTGTGCAGTGCAAATATTACCTGTCATTTATCAGTCCATGCCTGGATATTATCCAGGTCTTGCGACATGTAGACACATATGGCTACTGCAGGACAATCAAGTTATTAATGGATCATTGACTGTAGACAGCATCACTGCAAGGTTGGTCTGGTTCAAATTTGCTGCATTTTGTCCTGATTGTGCTCTTTTGTTTAAATGCCATTTCTTTTGGCTCTTTTAAGCTCACATCAGCTAAAATTTATTGTACAAAACATGATTCGTTCACTCTGCTTGAAATCACTAGTCATTATCTGATATACAAATGCAAAGACACTTGGGAATTTATATGCTTAGAATTAGGTGCGACCTCCCTCTCAAAGTATGTTGTTAGTAGGTTGACAGTTAATAATACTAAGTCCATCCAAGGTCGTTTAATAGTTAATGAGATCAAAGCCATCCACGTAATTTAAATAAACTAATTACATTAGTTAAAAGTGGTAATTTATTTACATTTCAACTTGCAGAAGAACCTCCCCTGGTATATCAATAATATTGTTCCCTTAATGGAACTGCCATTTCATGTCCAAAACTTTTCTTATTTAAGTGTTTCATGATACCTTTCAAACCACAAACGTAAACAAGTTTGACCAAAAATTAAATATTCAGATAACAAGCTATGCCACAGATTACGATCCAACTCTCACTACGTAGGTTGAATTTATTGATCAGTTGTCCAGAAACACATATAGGCACATCTGAGAGCAGCTATTACTCTCATTCTGGATTAGTGGTGCTGAAAGAGCACAGCAGTTCAGGCAGCATCCATGGAGCAGTAAAATCGACGTCTCGGGCAAAAGCCCTAAGTCTATTCCTGATTTTCTGTAATATTTCACACTAATAGACAGTGGCATTACATCTACTCATTCTGGCTCCCACTGAACAATTGATTTCAGCATTGCAACTTTTAAAAACACAACAAGCACTATACAAATTTTTAATGTATTCAGCGGAGGAGATTGTCCCCGAGTTACTGAAGTATAAAATTAAATCCACTGCAAATCCACAGCGAAAATAAAGGCAAAGTTGCTATAGTCATTCTAGGATGGTCTCTCATTAGAGACACAGCTAGTGGTGTCTCAATGCCTCAGGTGAGGGGAGACGTTGAGAAGGGGGGTCCTTCGTGGTAACCTCAATAAATTGCTAAAATCCAGAAATGCCGAATGAATATATATCAGATAATGAATAGCAGAATGTAAAAAAGCAAAATGCAGCACAGACTGACATAGGAAGTTCTAAATAGGACTAATATTGGACTTGAAACATTCACTCTGTTTTTGTCTCCACAGATGCCACCAGACCTGCTGTGACTGTCTTTCAGTTTCTAATTTTATTTTAGATTTCTAGCATCTGCAATATTTATTATTATTATAGGAAGTACTTGTTTGGTAGTACATAATTTGTTTATTACTGAAGTAATACACATAATATCAAAGATTTTTGTCTTGCACTCATCAGGACAATTTGCAAGAAATATCAAAGCAAAACTATATTAGCTAAGTGTGCTAATTTGTAGGCAGATATATTCTGACTGGAAGAGGCATTGCCATGGAGAATGCATGAATAAATGATGAATGACAATTATGCCTTTTTTGGTCTCATTTCAGCAATGTAGGGAATGGAATATAGGTATAGTATGAATTGTTATTCATGGGGAAAACGTAAAAAAAATATTCTGGTGTGATTAATGTGTTTAACTTCAGGTTGTTGTCCATCAGGAACAAGTTTAAGCTCTGATTATCAAAATGAATACTGAAAAAATAGAAGGGTTTAGTGTCCTTAAAAAAGGATTGAATAGATAAAAATGCAGGGTTTTTAGCTCTATCAAGTGCACTAGTGAAGCTAAGGAAGATATCTTGTATTATATCAAAAGTTCATAACTGTTCTAAATAAATACTCCCACTATTATAAAATTTCTTTTATAACCTCATCCACCTCCTCTCATTTGTGGTTTTGCCCTTGCAAATACTAAGTTCCTTTAATAAATTATTCTGTAATCTTTTAATGAACACAGTCTCCAGTAAAAATGTTTGTGCCCAATTTATTGCACAATCATTTGTAGCATCACAGTTTTGAAAACCTGTTTCACTGGACAGATACACAAGAATCAGATCGAACTATAATAATTAGTATTTTGGGTGGAATAAAGTTTTCATGGTTGTCCACACAAACCTATGATATCAATTATCTTATCAAACAGAGATTCTTAGAATTGGCTCAGTATTTTGAATGGGAAAAAAAAGTATTTTGGAGAGCCAGATGAATTTGCAACGTATATACTGCTCTTGAACAGTATTGATAAATATTGTGGAAGAGCAACTGTTTCGCCAGTCTCTTGCATTTAATGCCATGTCTATAACAATTTTTTCACTAGCAACAGTTTGTTTCAATCCACCATGCCCTATCTTTTCATGGTTGCAGAAATATCAATCTTATTGTCTTATAATCAGCAATCTTCTGATAGCCTTTGCTACCAACTTCCACATTTTACCTATTTCACCATGTCATCAATATCGTTTTACAGCTTTTTTTGGACTTCATAGATTACATTTGCCTCACATTTTTGTATTTTCTACAAGCTTTGTCAATGTATACTTTGACTATATCAGGATATTTACCTCAAAGACTGACTGGTGGTCAAGTCACAGCTACAATTTTGCAAATGATACTTCATCATGTACTCATCAGAGTACATCTGAAGATGTGTGTATTATATTCCTATTTTAAGAAAAGGTTGAGCTGGACTACTTTAAAACTTCTTTTCTCAGTAGCTTGTACCGATGTTTTGTCAAAAAGCTGAACACACAACCTCCCTGTGTGTGTGTCTCTCTCCATCTGTATACAATCCTGTATCAAAGCAGGTGGGTCAGAGTTATTCTTTCACCAAATTTCCTTCCAACCAACTAGATGAACAGAAAACTCCCAAGCTTACCTGATAATGCAGCTAAGATACAGAATTCACAGTTAAACCTTTAACTGATTATCTTGTGACATGTAATTTAGCAGACATATCTCAGTTAAGTCAGGCTTTTTAAAATCAAAATCCTTCTTAAAACCAGAAAAAAAGTCAGATCACTTTAGTAAAGAAATAAATATGTAGGTAAAACAATGATAGAATATTTCCACCTTTGACTTATGTTTCAACATATGTTACCACGTTTTGCAATTTTATGAGGTTTTGAAAATCAAAGCTCACTTAATCATAGTCGTCAACTCCATCTTCTCATTTATATTTTTGTGACTATAATTTTTTTTTCATTTTCAAAGAAGGTGGGCATCAGTGGTTAGGTCAAAATTTGTTATCCATCACTAATTAGTCCTGTGAAGGTGGTGATAAACTACTGTCTTTTACTACTGCAGTGGTAATGGAGGGTATTTTAGGATTTTGACCAGCAACAGTGAAGGAATAGTCATATAGTTCAACGTCAGAATGTTTGTCGTTTAGATGGAGAATTTACACGAGGCAGTGTTCCCATGTATCTTGTAGCCCTTGTTCTTTTATGGAGTAGAGATTTCAGTTTAGGGGACACTGTTGAAGGATCCTTGGTGAGCTGCTGCTGCCCATCTTGTATATGGCACACACTGCTGTCACCTGTATGTTGGTGGAAGACAGACAATATTTAAAGTGGTCAATAAGGTGCCAAACAACTGGCCTTCTTTATCCTTGAACTTCTTGGGTGGAGCTGCATTCATCCAGGGAACTGGACAGTATTCTAGCACACTGCTGACTGGTTTACTGTAGGTAGCAGACAGGCTTTGTGGAAATAGAAGACAAATTATCTACTTCAGAATTCCCAGTCTCTGACCTGCTTTTTCAGCCACAGTACTCACATGGCTGGTCCAATTTCAGTTTCAATGATGAACATCAGAATATTGATAGTTGGGATTCAATGAATGCAATTCCATGGAATGTCATGGGGAGATGGTTATTGCCCAGCATACTTATTGTACCTGTCACTTTTAGATCCAAGCCTGAATGTTGTCCAGAATGCGATGAATATTTACATGGACTGCTTCACTACTTGATTTGTTGGGAATTGTACAGAATTTTGTGCAATTGCTATTCTGTACACAAAAACAGGTCAAATTCAACCCAAGAAATTACCAACCATTGGTCTACTGTCAATCATCAGTAACGTGATGAAAGATGCCATCAGCTGTGCTATCCAGCAGCATCTGGGTGGCATGGTGGCACAGTGGTTAGCACTGCTGCCTCACAGCGCCAGAGACCCGGGTTCAATTCCCACCTCAGGCGACTGACTGTGTGGAGTTTGCATGTTCTCCCCGTGTCTGCGTGGGTTTCCTCCGAGTGCTCCGTTTTCCTCCCACAGTCCAAAGATGTGCGGGTATTAAGTAAGAGGTAAATATAGGGGTTGCGCTTCGGTGGGTCGGTGTGGACTTGTTGGGCCGAAGGGCCTGTTTCCACACTGTAGATTCCACTCTAATCTAATCTAATCAAACATCACTTCTGACCCCTGGCAGAAGTAAGTGGAATTGATAAAGTAGCTGAAAAGTCAGAAATCACATGACACCAGGTTATAGTCCAGCAGGTTTATTTGAAATCACAAGCTTTCAGAGCATAGCGTTTCCAAAGGGACTATGCTCCGAAAACTTGTGATTTCAAATAAACCTGTTGGACTATAACCTGGTGTCATGTGATTTCTGACTTTTATCCCCCATTGTTCTGTGACCCATATTGTCAACTACGTACTTCTGTATGGATCTCAGGTATGATGACATCCATGCATATACAGCTTCATGATTCTTGGGTCAGCATTCACACGGCATCATTGCTTGGTTAAATGAAGTTAAATGAAATGGTTTGATAACATCAATGCAGCTGCTACATGTTACAGTTTTAAAAGAG
Source organism: Hemiscyllium ocellatum (assembly GCF_020745735.1). Lineage (NCBI taxonomy): Eukaryota > Metazoa > Chordata > Chondrichthyes > Orectolobiformes > Hemiscylliidae > Hemiscyllium > Hemiscyllium ocellatum. The sequence goes on from NC_083404.1 coordinate 129,867,834, forward strand.
AATAGGAGAATTATATAAAAAATGAAAAGTTATATTTAAATAAAAATGACGACTATTGTATTTCAGTTCATTATTTGCAATGTTTCTCTTGTGTTTGAAAGGGAATAAAACTTTGGCGCAGGTGTGGCTTAATAACAAATGTGAAATGATTCTTTGCAAATTAGTATAATGATGGTCAGGGCAGAAAACAGGAAACCCTAACAGTGGATTATAAATAAATATAAGATTGAATATTTGTTGAAGCAAATTTAATTGCTGTCTGTCGGGGAATGTTAGAAGTAGTGCCTTACCAGTGCCACAGATTATGACCTAGACATTACCTCATTTTCCTGGGCAGACATCATGCTTCTATGCTAAGCAAGTCTGCAGGAGTAAATAGCTAAATACTTCCATGATTAGCTGTAAAACCACAGAAACTGGTATAAAACATTTATTCCCAGCACACTCTGCAAGGTGTATCATTGTTGCCACCTGTATTGTCTTTGTCTTTGGGCTTAGTTATGGAAATCTTTGTAGGCTGGCAATTTTAAATCCTGATTAGCAAGATAATTGGAAGAAAATAATTTCAAAATGTCACAATTTCTTTTTGATCAGAATCCAAGAAGTGGGATAAATTTTGAACAGATACAGCAACTCAAAACAGGGCAGCCATGAGGTGCCGCTGGCCATCAGCAGCAGTAAAATTGTATTCAACAATAATCTGTAACCTCACAGTTATCCTAATATTCCCTTAGTCCACCATTACCACTATTAATCCTGGTTTAAAAAAAAAGAGTGCGGGAGGGCATACCAAGAAACAGCACATAAACACATAGTGTCAACCTGGTGAAGTTACAATACATGACTATTTGCATGTCACATGTCAGAGGGAGTGCATAATAGATAGACGTGAACGAGTAGGAGGCTGGAAGAACACAGTAGGCCAGGAAGTGGAGAAGTTGACGTTTTGGGTGTCACCCTTCTTCAGGACTGGGAATGGATGTAAGGGGAGCTGCAGATAAAAGAGGGTGGAGGGGCAGGGTGGTGAAGTAGTGGTAGGTGAAGACCGGTAGAGGTATGACCTGATCTGTCAATGTCCACCTATGTCAAACAACGTGCTTATCATCCCGACAGCCCTCCACGGCACCACCTCCATTCCCCGTTCCACTGCCCTAAACCCCATTCCCCCCCAAACGCAATAAAGACAGAGTCCTCCTTATCCTCGCCAACCTCTGCATCCAACGCATCACCTTTAAAAACTTCCGCCAACTCCAAAAACACTTTCCCCTCCCCACCCCTCTCTGTCCTCCGTAAGGACTGTTCCCTCTGCTAGTCCTTGGTTTGTGCCACCCTCCCCACCAACCACCTCCGAACTCCCAGGTGCCTTCCCCCGCAATCGAAAAAGATGCCAAACCTGCAGGCACACTATCCCCTCATCTCTATCCACGGCCCCAAAGACTCCTCCCAGGTGAGACAGCGGTTCACCTGCCTCTCTTCCTACCTAGTTACTGCATCAGCTGTTCCCAATGTGATCTTCGCAACTTCGGGGATACCAAACGTAATCTTAGGGAACGGTTCTCAGACGAGCCCACAGGGGCCAACTGGATCTCCCAGTCACCGTCCGTTTTAATTCCCCTTCCCACTCCCTTTCCGACATGACCATTCTTGGTCTCCTCCATTACTACAATGAACCAAACTGCAAATTGGAAGAACAACACTTTATCTTCCACCTGGGCAAGGTACAGCCCACAGGACTCTACATTGAGTTCTCCAAATTCAAATAACCTCCCTTCTCATACCCTGACTCCCTTCCCAGCCCCTGTCCCTCTCTTTCACTCCTCTCAGCTATCTACCCCTCCCTTTCACTCCTCCCAGTCATCTACCGGATTCATTCCTCCCATTGACCAACCAGGTCATACCCTCTATTGGTCTTCATCTATCCTCACTTCACCCCACCACCCCCTTTATCTGAAGCTCCCCAGTCCTGAAGAAGCGTTACAACTTCTCCACCTCTGATGCTGGCTGGCTTGCCATGTTCTTCCAGTCTCCTGCTTGCCTACTTTGGATTCCCACATCTCCAGTTTTTTTGTCTCTAATGGGTAGAAGTGAGCAATCCTATAACTAATGGATAGATCAGACATAAGCTCTGTGTTCCTGCCACAACGTAACGAATAGGAATAGATAATTAAACAACTAGCCAGAGAAAGAGGCTTGATCATTGATCTGTGCAAAATAAATATTTTCAACCGTCTTTAGCCAGAAACGCTGAGTGAATGCTCTATCTCTTCTTCCTGAGATCCCCAGCATTATCAATGTCAGCCTTCAGCCAAGTCGATCACTCCACCTCCTATCGAGAAATTGACTGAAGTCCTAGGATACTGCAAAAGATATAGGATCTGAATTCAGCAATTGCACTGAAGCCTTGAACTCCAGAACTAGCTGCATTCCTAGCCAAATTTTAATACTGCCAACAATGTGGAGAAAAGCGAGGCAAATCCAGCCTGTCTATCTCACTTACTCACATAGACCCACATATGCTAACAAGCAGTGCTTACATAGTAACATTGTCTCTCAGTTTGGTTTTCGCCAGGACCACTCAATTGACCTCAATTAGGCTGAATCCAAACATGGACAAAAAGCTGATCTAAAGAGATGAGGTGTAGATGGAGTCACTGGGAATCAGGAGGAACTTTTCACTAGGTGGAGACATCCCAAGCACAGTTGAAAACAGTTGTGGTTGTTGGAGATAAATTTCCAGGATTTCTCAATATAGTATCCTATATGTTAGTTCTGCCAGCCCAGGAATCAACGTGGTAAGACTTCACTGAACTTCCTCTGTAGCAAAAACTTATTTCCTCTGATGAGGAAACCAAAACTGAACACATTATCCCAGGTGTGGTCTCACCAAGGCCCTGTATAATTGCAACGAGACATCCCTGTCTCCCTCCTCATGCAGACAAATCTCTTGCTATGAAGGCCTACATATCATTTGCCTTCTTTACTGCCTGCAGTAATTGCATGCTAGTCCTCAACAACTGATGGATGAGGACACCAAGGTCTCATTGATCATCTGCCTCTCTTTATTTGTAGCCAGATAAATCTGCCTTCTTGTTTTTGCTATCAAAGTGAATACCGTATATACTCGAGTAAAAGTCGATCTCATGTAAAAGTCAACCTCTTATTTTTGGCCAAGTAATCTTGTATTTTCCATATATCTCCTGTAAAAGCCGGTCCTACTTAACCACATCATAAATCTCTTACAAAGGAAACTACATGTTCCCAATTATCCACTTAAACAAAATCACATTCATTCATTCATAACGGTAACTCTATTCTTGTTTGTTTACTATATTGTGTCTCCATTCATTCATTCACTCCTCTACTTAGCTCACTTGGTTTACTACAGTATGTTTTGATCGATTCATTCATTCAGACCGGTACTGAGTCTATCAGTACTTAATCACACTTTGTTCACTACACATCCAAAAGTTAATATTGTTAAAAAGTTAGTCATTTTAATTGTACCATTATATCTTAATAAAAATGAGATATATCAGCTACAAATACTTTTAATTCTGTGACAAATTTGTTAATGTTGCTGAGGTTCATAACATACGATAGTAAGTGGGAAGAAAACAGAAGAATACGGCAGGAACGTTCAAGATGCTTACACATTCAGAATTTAATAAATGTTTCATTTTAAGTGTGCCACTAAATCAGGCCATGATGATGTTAATCAGAGTGATTCTGCAGGATTTCAATGAATCTTTGACAAGTTAAATTTTCGTACCGTATATATAAATAAAATTTATTACCAGTAATTCATTTTTGTTTCTCTTGCTTTTATCTGGTAATTACCTTTTACGTAATACATTGTGTTTTTCTTCTTTACCTGGGATTAGTTGTGCGATCAAATTGATTTCTGCTAATAATTCGGTATTTCAAACTGCAGCATGAATTTCAGGCCCTCAAGACTAGCACCCATGTATTAGTCGGCCCTATAAACTGAACCTTTAAAAATAGTCTAAAAAATTCAACTTTTACACAATAGTATACAGTAGTGTCATCCTGGGCCTCCTCCACCCATGCAGGTCCTCGGCCTCTTCCACCGCCAAACTATTACCACCCGAGGCCTAGAGGAAGAACGCCTCATATTCCGCCTAGGGACCCAGAAAATACATGGAATACATGTGGATTTCAACAGCTGCCTCATTTTCTCTCCCTTCACATTATCCCAGTCCCAAGCCTCTACCTTGGAACCACCTTCAGGACCTGTCCATCACTCCCCCCCCCCCCCCCCCCCCCCCCCCCCACAAATCTATCACCATCTCCCTTACCTTCATCCACCTATCATTTTCTTGCTACTTTCCCTCCCAACCCCATTGCCCTCCCATTTATCTCTCAGCCCCAGGCCACTAGCCTCATTCCAGATGAAGGGCTTATGCTTGAAATGTCGATTCTCTTACTCCTCGGACGCTGCCTGACCTGCTGTGCTTTCCCAGCAACACACTCTCGAGTCTCATCTTTATCCAAATTAGACTGCATTTACCATGCAGTCACCCTCTCACTCAGCTTGTCCAAATCATCTTGAAGTATCTCTGCATCCTCCTCACAGCTCACCTATCCAACCAGCTTTGTGTCATCTACAAATTTAGAAATATTACATTTAGTTTCCTCATGTTAATCATTAACATATTTCTGATTTGCTGGGGTCCTAGCACTGATCCATGTGGTACCCCATCAGTCACTGGAAAACAACCAGTTTATTCCTACCCTTTGTTCCCTGTCTGCCAACCAGTTTGTATCTATCTCAATACACAACCACGCCAATCCTAAGTGTGTTAATTTTGTACGCTAATGTCTTATGTGGGCATTTGTTAAAAGCCTTCTCAAAATCCAACTAAACTACATCCGCTGGCTGTCCCTCACCAATTCTACTAGTTACATAGTGAAGAATTTCTGTAGATTTGTCAAGTATGATTTCTCTTTCATAAATTGATACAACTCTGTCCAATCTTGTCATTGTTTTCCAAAAGCTCAGCCATCAATTCTTTCATATTGCACTCTAGTATTTTTACCACCACTAACATCAGGCTGACTTGTTTATAATTCCTGATTTTCTCTCTCTGCCTCATTTCTTAAATAGAGGAATGACATTAGCAACCCTCCAAACAGTAGGAATTGTTCCAGAGTCTATAGATTCATGGAAGGTGACCACTGACTAAAAATGACAATCCACTTTTTCAAGAATCACTTCCTTAAGTACTCTAGGATACAGATTATCAGGGCTTGACCATTTATTAGTCTTCAATTCCATCATTTTCCAACACCATTTCCCTACTAATACTGATTTCCTTCGGTTCCTTCCTCCCAAATAACATACCAAAATGTTTGAGGGAGTACAATGTTTACACTGTACTCCCTCTAACATTTTTGATGTTATTTGCACCCTTCTTTGTGAAAACAGAACCAAAGCATGTATTTCTTTGTTCCCCATTATAAATTCCCATCTTTCTGACTGTAAGAAGCTTCAGGTTTAAAGAGTAACATTAAAATATGTAGCAAGGTGAGAGGCTAGCCAAGACAGCTCTTAAATAGCTCGTCTAAAAACAATAAAGAGGGTTTCAGCAACTGAGGCAATGGTAAAATCAGGAAAAGTCATGGAGATGGAAGATGGTGTGAGCAGATATATGGTCATAAGCTCATCTTAGAATCAAAAACAATATCCATGTTGTAAACTGTCTGGTTACCAAACAGTAGGATGGTGCTAATAGCCAGAGAATATAATCTTGATAGGAACCAAAGTCAATGCCTTCAAACTTTCCAATATTTTGTTGGACAAGCAGTATGAAAATTTAGAGTCAAGGGAAAGATATCTGATATATTTATTAGAATTCTTTGAAGAGATAACAATGATGGAGAACCAGTAGATGCAATATATTTGAATTTCCAGAAGGTATCTGGGAGGCCTAGTACATAAATCATAAAGTTAGAATACATATAGGGAAGGCGAATGTGGACCTTTATTTCAAAGTGAATAAAGTACAAAATAGGGAAGGAGCAAATTACTGCAGATGCTGGAATCTGTACTGAAAACATCAAATGCGGGAGATCACAGCAGGTCAGGCAGCATCAATGAGAGACAGTAACCTAACATTTTGACTGTTCATCAGAGCCAATGTGAAACGTAGAGGGACAGCATTTATGCTATAGCGAGGGAGGAGGAGCAATATGGAGTATAGGGTGCTGAGGGAGAAAGGATGTTGATAGTTCAGATCAAGTGATCTGACCTAGAAGATTGTGAACACTTTTAGTCCCCTTATCTAAGCAAAAATAGACTGGAGTCATTGGAGGCAACCAAAGAAGATTACACTTGGTTATGAAACAATTTTCTTGTGAGGAGAGGTGAATTAGGTTTGGCTTGTATTCATCAGAGTTTAGAAGAATGTTAGGGAACCTTATTGAAAGTAAGATTCTTAGGAGGCTTGTCAAGTAAATATAGTGAGGTTGTTTCCCGTTTTAGGAATGTCCAGGAACAGAGGGCATAATGTCAGAAAAAGGGGTTACCCAGATAATACAGAGATGAGGAGGAATTTACTCTCTCAGAGGGTAGTGAATCTGTCAAATTCTTTACTGCATAGGCTACAGAGCCTGCATTGTTAAGTATTTACAAAGTTTAGATAGATAGATTTGTAATCAATAAAGCTCATCAGGAAAGTGGAGTGGAGGGTTATCATATAAGCCATGACCTAATTGCATAGCAGAGCAAACTTAATGAGCCAAATGGACTACTTCTGCACCTACATCTTACAGTCGTAAGTTATAGAATGGCAATGTCAGAGTGTGAGTGTGAGTGTGAGTGTGAGTGTGAGTGTGTGTGTGTGTGTGTGTGTGTAAATCAACTTTGTGTGTTCAAATGTTGCCAAGGGGCAGCATGCTGAAAGAAGTAGAAGGCCAATGCCAGATCTTTGGGGAACACCTGAGCTAATGATTTAGAAGCATTGTTACTGTCGCTGGGTTAAAATCCTGGAAATTTCTCCCTAACTGCATTGTCTACCTACAATATGTGGAACATGGACTATATTGGTTCTAGAAGGCACCTTCTCAAGGACAGCTAGGGACGGGCAATAAATGCTGGCTCAGTCAGTGATGTTCATGACCAATGGATGAATAAGTAAAAAAAGGCAATTCTCTAATTATTGGACAGACGAAAATGTAAATGAAATGAAAATACTGAAGAAATCTGAAATAAAAACAGAAAATGAAGGGTACACTCAGCAGGTCTGTTAATATCTGTCAAGGTCTGATGAAAGGTCACAGACTTGAAATGTTTACTCTGTTCCTCTCCACAGATGCTGACAGACCTGCTTCCATTACTTTCTAAAGATAAATACGGAACCAGGCAATAGTAGTTCCACTCAGCCAGAAGATAGAGGTGAGGTGCAGGAGTAGGATGGTGTGGGCAGTTGTGTCAAAGACTACAGAAAAGTAGATAAATATTAGCAGAAATAATTTACTGTAGTCTCAATCACAACAGATGCTGGTGTGATAAAGCTTTGATAAGGCTCACTATTGTGGCAAGGGAAATGTGATTGGAAAGATTCAAAAATATAAATCTGGAAACAGATATTCCAGCTCTCCCTCAAATAGTTTAACATTTCATCTAATAAATAAAGAGTACATTCATTTCAACCTAGATTGTGTCCATGTCTCTGCTACGAGCAAAAACTCCACAAATGTCTGACTCAAAGTAGAAGTGCTAGTGATCAATTTAGGCTGATACTTCTTACAGAGTGAAACAAAGAAACATGAATGGATTTATTTCCTATTCTGCAAGATTTAAAAATGAAATACCAGGATGATCTAGACGTGAATAAATTAAGAAACAAAAGTTCAAAATAACCCTATGATTGGACTTCAAAATTTCTATTGTACACAGCTCAGTAACAATTCAAAACAAATTTACTGATAGGTGAAATTTCAAAAAAGCTATCTGACTTGTTGTATTTTCTAGTTTCTAACAGCATATAAATCTGGGTGTTAAATTTAATAAGTAATCAATCTACCAAGTGATATCATAAAGGACAGCAATTTACTCCAAATAATGCAAGTCATTGATCTATTAATACAAGTCACTGAAGTAGTTGGTATTGAAAGCCTTTCAAGATTTCTGAGAATGTTACTAATAAAATCTTAATGTCATAGCAAAAGGAACATCTAGAGGTTCCCAATGCATCAAAGGTAGAGAAACAACAATGACTTAGATGCCAAGCAGGGAAATAAAGCAACTTTACAGGAGATTATGATCACATCTGTAAAATTTATGTTGCCCAAATGCTCATAAATTTAATTTTGTCATGACATTTGGCACGTTACGTTTTCTGGTAATAGGAAACATTACAGATAATGCATCTTCTCTCAACAATATCACAAACATACAAACAAGAAACAAAAGTAGGTCACTAGGCCCTTTGAGCATGTTCTCCATTAAATAACATCATGGATGATATGACTTTAACCTCAATTTTATATTCCTGCAAACCAATAATTTTTCATCTCCTTGGTAATCAAGAAATTATCTACCATGCCTTAAAAATGTATAGGTTCTGCAACTACTGTCTTTTGAAGGCGGGATTACAAAGGAATACAACCCTCAGAAGAAATTATCTTCCTCATCTGCCTGAAATTGACGACGCCTTATTTTTAAACTATGATCTCTAGTTTATATTCTAGATGCCAGGACAAGAAACATTGCTGTTTTCATCTGGTTGACAGCAATTACCACTTAATTGAGTGTTAAATCACGGTTTGATTTCATGTTATCCAAAACTAGAGGGCATATTTTTAAGGTGAGAGTAGAAAGATTTAAAAGGGACCTGAGGGGCAACTTTTTCAACTGGAGGTTTCTGTGTGGAATAAACTGCCAGAAGAAGTGGTAAATGCAGGTACAGTTACAACATTTAAAAGATATTTGGATAGATACATGAATAGGAAAGACTTAGAACAATATGGGCTAAGCACAGACAAATGGAACTAGTTTAGTTTAGGAAACTTGATCAGCATGGACAAGTTGGATCCAAGGATCAGTTTCCATGCTGTATGACTCTATGACTTCAGATGCACTTCCACTTTGGAGTCTTCATTCTCTCGCTCTACAAAGTATTGTTTCCAGCAGATGTCAATAGTATCTGTGTCTTGGAGGATAAACTTGCCATCTTTGGATCTTACCAGTGTTAGTTCATAGATCTCTTTGGTCACCTTAAAAGACATATGTGTGAACAAGGATTTCAATTTTTTTCTTGAAGAGCCTTAGTGCAGTTCACAAGTTTCATTGTTAAAATTCCTTGAGCTTTTTAATTTGAACTTAAACTTACTTAGTATTGATGCAACTGTTCATTTAAGGGGCTACCTCAAGCACCACTAACAAGCAAAGCTGTCGTTGGTCATTCCAGTCACTGCCAAAGCACATATAACATGCATGCCTTTTTGAACCCTGGTGCTAACGATTTATTAAGCGCTAGCGCTTCAATCTTCAATGTTGCCATGAAATTTTTTTTTGGTGGAAAAACATATCAATGGCCAGAAATTTAAGTTCAGCACACAGGATAAGAAGGTACATGTGTGTTGAAAGGTGTATGATCTACAATATTTTAAGATTTGATTTTAGAATAGAGGCAGATGGATGTAAGTCAGTTCTGTGAAAGTGATTTTATTTTAAAACAGGTCAGGGAGCATTTTGTGCAATATACTTATGTTCTGACATTAAAGATCATCAGCAGCATTATGTGAATATATTGCAGTGATTAACCATCATGGTTACTAACTGCAAAATTTAAAAATATGATCTAACAAGTCAGGTTTCATTCTAGGATCTGATTTGTTCGGCATTACTGTCATTATTGTTAAGATAAAAACAAATACCACTGTAATTAGGTTGTCTAACTGCATGCTTTCTATCAAAATTCTGCCAAAAGGCATTGTTATTTCCTGTCCGTGTATTGAAATCTCCAAGACATATGATCTTTTTCTCTGACTTGGCACAGTATCATCCATTCTCTCACTGTTGCTGGGTGAAAACTCCACTTCTAACAGCACTCTGGAAGATACAACTCAAGAATTGCAGCAGGTCAAGACCATTCACCATTACCTTTTCAAAATGCATCACATATGGAAAATAAATGTGGTCTTAGTCAGTGATACCCAGGTCCCGTGAATGAATTAAGAAAACAACACTAATTATGCTGGGTAGATTTAGAGCTGGAATTTTCAAGTGTAAGTGAATTTTAGAACATTGAACATAGAAAAATACAGCGCAGTACAGGCCCTTTGGCCCTTGATGTTGCGCCAATCCAAGCCCACCTAACCTACACTAGCCCACTATCCTCCATATGCCTATCCAATGCCCGTTTAAATGCCCATAAAGAGGGAGAGTCCACCACTGTTACTGGCAGGGCATTCCATGAACTCACGACCCGCTGAGTTAGGAATCTACCCCTAACATCTGTCCTATACCTACCACCTCTTAATTTAAAGCTATGCCCCCTCGTAATAGCTGACTCCATACTGGAAAAAGGTTCTCATGGTCAACCCTATCTAAACCCCTAATCATCTTGTACACCTCTATTAAGTCACCCCTAAGCCTTCTTTTCTCCAATGAAAACAGCCCCAAGTGCCTCAGCCTTTCCTCATACGATCTTCCTACCATACCAGGCAACATCCTGGTAAACCTCCTCTGCACCCGTTCCAGTGCCTCCACATCCTTCCTATAGCATGGTGACCAAAACTGCACACAATACTCCAGATGCGGCCGCACCAGAGTCTTATACAACTGCAACATGACCTCAGGACTCCGGAACTCAATTCCTCTACCAATAAAAGCCAGTACGCCATATGCCTTCTTCACAGCACTATTTACCTGGGTGACAACTTTCAGAGATCTGTGTAAATGGACACCAAGATCCCTCTGCTCATCCACACTACCAAGTATCCGACCATTAGCCCAGTACCCCATCTTCTTGTTACTCTTACCAAAGTGAATCACTTCATACTTAGCTATATTGAACATTTTATCATCAAACTAAGTCTTAATTACTACCAAATCTCCTCATTCATACTGAAATCTCCTGTGGAATTGCAATTTTGAGTATCATTTGTTTCACTTTAAGATCATAAGATGTAGGAGCAAAAGTAGATCGTTCAGCCCATTAAGTAACTCCATCAACACAACAGATCATGGCTGATCTGATAATCCTCAGCTCTACTCTCTTGCCATTTCCCTATCAGCCTTCATATCATAATTGATTAAAAATCTACTCATCACAGCCTTGAATATACTTAAAGATCCAGCCTTAACAGCCTGTAGTAAAATTATACAAATTCAATATTCTCCCAAAGAAAAAATTCTTCCTCATTGGTTAGATTGTGTTCAACTTTGGTCTCATTGCTATAGGAAAGATGTTGTGAAAATTGAAAGGGTTCAGAAAAGATCTACAAGGATGTTGCCAGGGTTGGAGAATCTGAGCTATAGAGAGAGGCTGCATACACTGGGGCTGTTTTCTCTGAAGCATCGGAGGCTGAGGGGTGACCTTATATAGGTTTATAAGGTGTATAAGAAACCTTCAAGACCATCAATAATACCCTTACTGGCATAAAATTCACTGAAGATGAAGAAAACAACAACAAGCTGCCATTCCTAGATGTCGCAATAGAGCGAACAGCTAATGGGGAACTTCAAACCAGCATCTACAGGAAAACAATACTTATGGAGCAAATATTGAACTCTAGAAGCAATCATCCCAACACCCACTAATGAAGGTGCATCAGAACTTTATTTCAATGAGCCAACACACACTGCAGCATAGAGGAATTGCAGAGCAGAGGAAAATAATCTATATTGTGTATTCAAAAAGAATGGTACCCAATGAACACAGTCCACCAATTTCTCAGCAAAAAACCCAAACAAGCAGACAAAGCATATCCAGAAACCCTAGCCACTCTCCCCTACATCAAAGACATCTCGGAAATGACTGCCAGACTACTCAGACCCCTTGGCATCATGGTAGCCCACAAACCCACCAACACACTAAAACAGCAGTTAATGAACTTGAAAGCCCCTATACAGACAACAAGCAAAACCAATGTCATTTACAAAATACTGTGCAAGGACTGTAACAGACACTACATTGGACAAACAGGGAGAAAACTAGCCACCAGGATACATGAACACCAATTAGCCACAAAACGACATGACCCTCTCTTACTAGTATTCTCATATACGGATGAGGAAGGACACCACTTCAACTGGGACAACACATTCATCCTAGGACAAGCCAAACAAAGTCACGCACAAGAATTCCTAGAAGCATGGCATTTTAATCAGAACTCTATTATCAAACACATCGAGTTAGACCCCATCTACCACCCCCTGAGAAAAGGAACAGGAAGCAACTTTACCCCAGGAAATATCACCACCAACCCAAAGAAACCCACATATATAAATAGAAAGCCGGAATTTTCTGCATTGCTTTGCCTGAGGCCCACTGAAAACATTACCTAGAAGAGTAACAAAACATCTGGAAATGAACCTTGCAGCTTAGCAAGCAAACCTACATCCAAAACCTCAACTTGAGCTACAAATCTTCTCAAAACTCGCTAAGAGGTTTATAAAATCAGGAGGGGAATGGATAGAGTAATTAGACAAGGTATTTTCCTTGGGGTAGGAGAGTCCAGAGTGAGAGGGCATAGGTTTAGGGTGGGTGGGGTAAGATTTAAAAGGGATCTAACAGGCAATTTTTTCATGCAGAGGGTGGTGCATGTATGGAATGATCTGCCAGAGGAAGGGGTGGAGGTTGATACAATTGCAACATTTAAAAGGCATCTTTAGGTATATGAATAGGAATGGTTTAGAGGGATATGGGCCAAATGCTGGCAAATGGGACTAGATTAATTTAGGATATCTGGTCGGCATGGATGAGGTTGGACCAAAAGGTCTATTTCCATGTACATCTCTATGATTCTATAAATGTGTGTCGCTTTATTCTAAGATTAAGTCTTCTAGTCCTAGAGTTTCCTACAAGGGGAAACAACTATTCCACATCTACTCTATCAAGCCTCCTAAGAATCTTGGATGTTTCAATAAGGTTGTCTCTCATTCTTCTATTTTCAAACAAGTATAGGTACAATCTACTCATTTTGTTCTACCTTCTCAGTATATCTCTCCTTATATAAGAAGTCTGTTCATAGTATTCTACTTGTGGTCTGACTAAATTCTTGTACAGTTTTAGCAAGACCTCCCTACTTTTCTCTTCCATTCCTTTGAAAGAAAGGCTAACATTTAATTTGGTTTCTCTATTATCTGCTGAACTTGGATGCTATGAGTACTCCTGAGTCCCTCTCTTTTATAGCTTTTTGCAGTCTTTCTCCACTTAAATAATATTTGACTCTCTGTTCTTCCTACCTATTCTTGCGAACCTTAAATTTACCCACATTATATTCCATCTGCCAAGTTTTTGCTTACTCATTTGACCTATTTATAGGTCCCTGCAGAGTGGTTTTTGTCATCCTCACCTTTCTACTTATTTTGGTGACATCCATAAACTTGGCTATCGTACACTCACTTTCCTCATCCAATCATTGATAAATTAATAATTGTGGCACCAGCATTGATCCCTGTGCACACAAATTGTTACAGGTTGCCCTTATCTTAATGCTCGAGGAGAAAGTGAGGTCTGCAGATGCTGGAGATCAGAGCTGAAAATGTGTTGCTGGAAAAGCACAGCAGGTCAGGCAGCATTCAAGGAATGTGCTTTTCCAGCAACACATTTTCAGTCCTTGAATGCTGCGCTTTTCCAGCAACACATTTTCAGCTCTGATCTCCAGCATCTGCAGACCTCACTTTCTCCTCGAAGATTTTAACCTACTGCGAATCCTCTTGCAAGGGTGCCTTCCTTGAAGAAGCTCTCTTCCTCCTCCTTGAATGCTGCCTGACCTGCTGCGCTTTTCCAGCAACACATTTTCAGCTTATCTTAATGCTGCCTCCCTTTTATGTATCCTATGTTAATTCTCTACATCTGGATGATTCTCACAATCTTCTCTGTCTGTGCCATTCATAAATTTTGTACACCTCAATCAGATACCCCTCAGCCTCTTCTGCTCCAAGGATTTTTCATCCCAGGCAATATTCTGGTGAACCTTCCCTGCACCCCCTCTACTGCAATCATGTCCTTCTAATCGTATGGCGAACAGACTGCACACAGTATTCCAAGTATGGCCAACCAATGTTTTGTAAAGTTTCTTGCTCCAATATTCTATGCCGGCTTATGATGATGAGCATTCCCTTTGCCTCCTTCACTGCCCTCTCTTCCTATGCTACACCTTCAGGGATCTATGAATTTAAACAGGATAAAAACAATGACTGCAGATGCTGGAAACCAGATTCTGGATTAGAGTGGTGCTGGAAGAGCACAGCAGTTCTGGCAGAATCCAAGTAGCAGCGAAATCGATGTTTCGGGCAAAAGCCCTTCATCAGGAATTATTCAGAATATGAATTTAAACACCAAGGTTCATTTTTTTCTTCAGTACTGCCTAAGTTGTGTATAACCTTTCCTTATTAGATCTCCAGAACGCATCATCTCACATTTATTTTATAATATAAAATAATATCAGGATTAAATTCCATTCTGCAACCATTCTGCCCAGTCTACCATTTAATCAATATCACACCATCCTCCTCACTATCAACAACACAAATTTTCATCTCATCTGAAAACCTAGTTATAACTGTCACCCTCTCCCTCCAATCACAACATGGTCACTGTAACTTTACTGTTTTCAGAATTTAGCCCCGATCATGCTGGCCCCAGATCTTCTGCAGAGAGTTTGACACTAGATTACCGTACAAAAGTCAGAAAATGTTTATGCACAGCTCTGAGAATAATGAACGGTAAGTACTCTTTGTCAATTGACAATCACATTGTTACAACTATTATTATAGTAAAACTGAAGCAAACTATTCTTAGTTTTTTCTAGCATTTGCTAACATTGTCATTAACATTAACATTCATAAGTACTATTACAAATCCATAGTATTGCATAAAGAGTTATAGTGAACAGAAAAATGCCAATAATTCCATTGTGGACTATGAATGGATTACAAATTTATTTCAATTCTTAAAATCTTATCTAATTTTTGGTCAAGGTTCAAATCTGTTTTAAGAACAACTAGCCAATGTGTTGTGCACACCCACATAGAGCTCAAACTAATTTCCTATTATCTAAACTAAATATCATGCTGTATTGTTTGTTGAGTTACATTGTATTCAAGAATAATTCATCCCTGCAACAATGATTATACAAACTCCAAGTTCAGCAAATTTGAATGGCTTTATCTACATTTGGCAAACTCCCCTACAGCTGCATTAACAGTCATCTTGCTATAATCTTTAACTCCTCTCAAATCTAGGAAAAACAAGAACAAACAACAAATGACTAATCTTGGCAGTGAGCACCAGCTCTACCAGTTGTCTCCTTTAATCAAGTGATACAATCAAAATTAATGTCTGGCCAAATTATTGGTGTTAACAGTGTATGTGCAGTACACAAAATAATCTTCATGTATCTGAATGAAAGCTATACATACACACTCACATAGTTGTTGCTATTTAATATTGAGAACAGAAAAATTGTG
Organism: Hemiscyllium ocellatum; assembly: GCF_020745735.1. Taxonomy (NCBI): domain Eukaryota; kingdom Metazoa; phylum Chordata; class Chondrichthyes; order Orectolobiformes; family Hemiscylliidae; genus Hemiscyllium; species Hemiscyllium ocellatum. The sequence goes on from NC_083404.1 coordinate 129,883,498, forward strand.
CATCCAAATTGCTTAAAATTCTTTCTGCTCCTATTTCAAAATTAAACTTTGCCTATTCCCTTTGTTTAAATATTATAGATTTCAGTTACTATGAGAAAACAATGGAAAAAAATTACGACTTCATAATAACAGATACCTCAATTTAATTCATTTTAGTTTCTTTGAATGTCCTTCTAAGTTTTAACGGTGTTAAGTTATCCCAAGATGCTAGTCTTGGATTTGACATTTTTATTCAGAACAGTTAGAGTTGAATTCAGATTGTGCAGTCAGAACACACGCAAGAGCACAGAACAAGAGAAAAGGAGGAATATGATGAGAACAAGGAAAGTCGCAGGGACATGGGAGGGTTAAAGAGAATTTTTACATTATAACTGGATCCCCAAATACTCACTGTTAGGAAAAGCAAGGAGAGATGTTGGCAAGTTAAGGAGTTGTCTGACAATGGATTGAACCAATAATGAGAAGCCAGGTTCAATGATTAGGGGCCATTGAGTGAGGTGGCTGTTGAAGGTACTATGAATGGATTACAAATTTATTTCAATTCTTAAGTGGCAGGGGATGTTATGGACCATCAAATTATTGGGAAGGGAAGTAGGAAGGATCACATTTCACACTTGATTCCAGCCTAAAAGTGGCCTGGTGATGGCTCTTTATATGCAAACTGAGAAGCACAAAAGAGACCAAATCGACAGAAAGGAGCATCAGAGAAAAAGACAAACAGATAAAGAAGAGATTAAGATAAATAACACAACATCGTCAGACACAACAATTTAGTGTAGAATATTAATTTGTTCAGCTGTTGGATGACAGCAAATCATGAACATTCCCACTTAGATGATCAGAAATGTCCAATTCTTGTTTCTTTATTTTCATCTGATTACACAAAGCTCCAATATGCTGGTTAAATAAACATTACAATACTAGTATTGAATTTATGAGTGAAATAATAAGGTGGAATGCATTAGAAATTAATTGCGTGTAGCAATGTAATAGCTCCTTAGCCACACTGAACTATTTTTTTTATTAGTAATGATCTGCAACAACTCTTGTCTTAATTCTGTCCTACGATGCCTATATGGTTTAAGATGGCCAGTAGACTAAGCTTTAAGCAAAACTAAGAACAAAGCCTTCATTTAAAATATTTTAATGAACTTTGCAAAATCAATATGGAGGCATAGAGATGTACAGCACAGAAACAGACCCTTCGGTCCAACTCGTCCATGCCAACCAGATATCCCAACCCAATCTAGTCCCACCAGCCAGCACACGGCCCATATCTCTCCTAATCCTTTCCATTCATATACCCATCCAGATGCCTTTAAACGTTGCAATCGTACTAGCCTCCACCACTTCCTCTGGCATAAAATACAGCACACTTATTTGGTTAGAAAGCACAGGAAAACAGGAAATCACTCTTCAGTGTCTGTAATTTGATACAGCAAGAAATCAAATATGATCAATCAAGTTATTGTTTCTGTACCAATCACTGTTAAATTCTGAAAACTGTAAGATTGTAGTGATCACGTTCTGACTGGTGCTAGAGTTGAAGTTTTCTCAAATCAGCTATAGAACATTCTGGAAGGAGAGTATGACAGCCAACGGTTATTTGATTTGATTTGATTTGAATTTCATGTGTACCCAAGTACAAAATTACTGGAGTATAGTGAAAAGTGTGTGTTGTTACCACAAAGGTGCCATCTTAGGTACAAATACCTAGGTACAGAATCTTAAGAACAAGGTAGAAAGAAAGAACAGAGCTGTGAACAGTTAAACATTGCAGTAATCATAGTATTACAGTAATTAAAGTATTTCATAAAACATTTGAAATAAAGTTAAAAGTTACACATGGCGGACCTTTTTAGTCTTAAGCAGAAAACAAAGAAATAAAGCTTAAAATTCAAACATGACAATCTACACATTGGTACTAATAGCAGATATTAAAAAGAAATGAGGTTCAAAAAATGGAATACAGAAGAACCTCAATTATCCAAAGGACACGAGCAGGAAGTATTTTGTTTGGTCAATTGAATTCCGGATAATCAAATGCCGGACATTCTGGATCAGTGGTGCTGGAAGAGCACAGCAGTTCAGGCAGCATCCAACGAGCAGCGAAATCGACGTTTCGGGCAAAAGCCCTTCATCAGGAATAAAGGCAGTGAGCCTGAAGTGTGGAGAGTAAAGCTAGGGGAGGGTGGGGTTGGGGAGAGAGTAGCATAGAGTACAATAGGTGAGTGGGGGAGGGGATGAAGGTGATAGGTCAGGGAGGAGAGGGTGGAGTGGATAGGTGGAAAAGGAGCTAGGCAGGTAGGACAAGTCCGGACAAGTCATGGGGATAGTGCTGAGCTGGAAGTTTGGAATCCGGGCGAGGTGGGGAAAGGAGAAATGAGGAAACTGGTGAAGTCTACATTGATGCCCTGGGGTTGAAGTGTTCCGAGGCAGAAGATGAGGCATTCTTCCTCCAGGCGTCTGGTTGTGAGGGAGCGGCGGCGAAGGAAGCCCAGGACCTCCATGTCCTCGGCAGAGTCGGAGGGGGAGTTGAAATGTTGGGCCACGGGACAGTGTGGTTGATTGGTGCAGGTGTCTCGGAGATGTTCCCTAAAGCGCTCTGCTCGGAGGCGCCCAATCTCCCCAATGTAGAGGAGACCGCATCAGGAGCAACGGATATAATAAATGATATTAGTGGATGTGCAGGTGAAACTTTGATGGATGGGGAAGGCTCCTTTAGGACCTTGGATAGAGGTGAGGGAGGAGTTGTGGGCGCAGGTTTTACAGTTCCTGCGGTGGCAGGGGAAAGTGGCAGGATGGGAGGGTGGGTTGTAGAGGGGCGTGGACCTGACCAGGCAGTCACGGAGGGAACGGTCTTTGCGGAAGGCGGAAAGGGGCGGGGAGGGAAATATATCCCTGGTAGTGGGGTCTTTTTGGAGGTGGCGGAAATGTCGGCGGATGATTTGGTTTATGCGAAGGTTTGTAGGGGGGAGGTGAGCACCAGGGGCGTTCTGTCCTTGTTACGGTTGGAGGGGGGGATCTGAGGGCAGAGGTGCGGGATGTGGACGAGATGCGTTGGAGGGCATCTTTAACCACGTGGGAAGGGAAATTGCAGTCTCTAAAGAAGGAGGCCATCTGGTGTGTTCTATGGTGGAACTGGTCCTCCTGGGAGCAGATACGGCGGAAGCGGAGTAACTGGGAATACGGGATGGCATATAGGGTGGGAAGAGGTGTAATCCAGGTAGCTGTGGGAGTTGGTGGGTTTGTAAAAAAAAATGTCAGTGTCAAGTCGGTCGTCATTAATGGAGATGGAGAGGTCCAGGAAAGGGAGGGAGGTGTCAGAGATGGTACAGGTAAATTTCAGGTCAGGGTGGAAAGTGTTGGTGAAGTTGATGAATTGCTCAACCTCCTAGTGGCAGCACAAGGTGGCGCCAATGCAGTCATCAATGTAGTGGAGGAAGAGGTGGGGAATGGTGCCGGTGTAATTACGGAAGATCAACTGTTCTATGTAGCCAACAAAGAGACAGGCATAGCTGGGGCCCATATATGTGCCCATGGCTACCCCTTTGGTCTGGAGGAAGTGGGAGGATTCAAAGGAGAAATTGTTAAGGGTGAGGACCAGTTCGGCCAAACAAATGAGAGTGTCGGTGGAAGGGTATTGTTGGATATTGTTTAGCCAAGCATTGGACCTTGTGATCTTGCCAGATAATCCATTATTCGGATAATCAAATGCCGGATAATTGAGGTTCCTCTATATAGGGAGCTAGGAAATATGTTTAAAAGTAAGACCTCAAAGGTCAGGATAACTACCAGTGCTACAATAGACAATAGGTGCTGGAGTAGGCCATTCTGCCCTTTGACCCAGCACCACCATTCATTATGATCATGGCTGATCATCCTCAATCAGTATCCTGCCTTATCCCCATAACCCTTGATTCCACTATCCTTAAGAGCTCTATCCAACTCTTTCTTGAAAGTATCCAGAGACTTGGTCTCCACAGCCTTCTGGGGCAGAGCATTCCACACACTCACCACTCTCTGGGTGAAGAAGTTTCTCCTCAACTCTGTTCTAAATGGCCTACCCCTTATTGTTAAATATACTAGTCAGAGTAAAATTAGCAATATGTCAGATGAGGAGATGGTGCAAGGAGAGTGTTTCAGATTCCTGGGGTATTGAAACCTGTTCTAGTGGAGTTGGGACCCATACACACTTGATGGGTTGCACATGGGTAGAATGGGATTGTAAGGAATATATTTGATAGAGTAGTTGAGCAACACTAAATTAAAATGGCAAGGCAGTGGAAACTTATGCAAGGAGTCAGGGGAAGGGGAATCAAGGACATGAACAAAAGGCAAGAAGAGGAATAAAAAATATGTGACAGAGTGAGAAATCAAGGGCCAGGATCAAACAGGGCCACAGTGGAAAAAATAATGGAAATGGTACAAGTAATGATAAAACATTTGCATGGGTCATTCACAATAAAGTGGCCAAAATAATCACACAAATATATAAAAATAGGTATGATATAGTCATGATTATGGAAACATGGCTGCAGGGTGCCCAGGTATGAGAACTGAGCATTCAGCATACTCAGTATTTAAGAATGAGAACAAAAAGGAAAAGGTGACAGAGCTGCACTACTGGTTGAAGAGGAAATTAATGCAATAATGAGGAAGGATATTAGTGTGGAAGGATATCAATGAGACAATCTAACCACTGCCCCTCGACATTCAATGGAGTTACCATCGACAAATACCCCACTTTAAAATCCTTGGGATTACCACTAGAAACTCAACTAGACTCATCACAAACACAGTGGGTACAAGAGCAGGTTAATAGCTTGTAATACTTCAATGAGTAACTTACCTCCGGACTCCTCACAGTTAACCTACTATCTCCAAGACACAAGTTAGGAGTGTGACAGAATACCCATTGACTGGATGGGTGCAGCTCCAACAATACTTAAAAAGCTTGACACCATCCAGGATAAAACAGCCTGTTTTAATAGCACCACATCCACAAGCATCCACTCCCTCCACCACTGACATTCAGTAGTAGAAGTGTATACTATCTACAAGAAGCACTGCAGAGATTTACCAAAGATCCTCAGTTAGCACCTTCCAAACTTATGACACTTCCATCAAGAAGAGCAAGGGCAGCAGATACAGGGGAAGACTACCACTTTAAAGTTCCCCTCCAAGCCACATACCATGCTTACTTGAAAATACATCACAGTTCCTTTGCTGTCACTGGGTTAAAATCTTGGCATTCACTCCATAGCACATGAACTGCAGTGGTTTGAGAAGGAGGCTCACCTCCACATTCTCAAGGGCAACTAGGGACAGGCAATAAATGCTGGCCAGCCAGCGACACCCATGTCCCCCAAGTGAATACAAAAACACTCCAACATGAAAGTTGAAAGGGCAAAGCTGAGAAACACTAAGGGGCAAAAAGGAAATGAGTGGGGTAAACACAAAGAAATTCATATGCTGAAAATCTGAAATAAAAACAGGCCGTGCTGGAGAAATACGCAAGTCTGGCAGCATCTGTAGAGAGAGAAAACAAGGTTGATTTTTCAAGTCCAGTGATCCCTGTCAGAACTGTCCATCAGAACTGATGAATGGTCACTGGACTCAAGACATTAACTCTGTTTTCTCTCTACAGATGTTGCCAAACATTATTGGAGGTTGTATATGGATCCCCAAACTGGAGATGTGATACTCCCTTGCATTAAAGAGGAAATAGAGATGTATGCAAAGAACCACTTGTAATTATGGGTGACTTTAATCTGCATATAGATTGGGCAAATCAAATTAGTAACAATACAATAGAGGAGGAATTCCTAGAATGTATACAGGATGGTTTTCATGACCAATAGGTTCAGGAACCAACTTGAGAACAGGCCATCCTAAACCCAGGTATTGTGTAATATGAAAGGAATAATTGGCAATCTAGTCGTGCAAGACCCCTTGAGGTGAGCAACCACAATATGGTAGCATCCTTCAACAAGATGGAGAGTGACATGATTGATTCTGAGACTAGGGTCCTCAATCTAAATAGAGGAAACAACAATGGTATGAGGCACAAGTTGGCTATGAAGGATTGGAGAAGGTTACTTAAAGGGATGATGGTGGAAAGAAAATAGCAGACATTCAAAGTGCATGGGTGAACTGCAAAATTGGTCATTCCTATCTGGAGCAAATGTAAAATGAGAAAAGTGGCCAAACCATGGCTTATAAAGGAGGTTCAATCCAAAGAAGCAGCATACAAATTGACCAGAAAAAAAAGACCTGAGGAATTGGAGCAGTTTAGAATTCAACAAAGGGAAGTCAAAAGGGACTGATTATGAAAGGGAAAATACACTAAAAGAATAAGCTTGAATGCAACATAAAAACTAATTGTAAAAGTTTTTATAGGTATGTGGAGAGAAAAGGATTGCTGAAGACAAATGTAGGTTCCTTACAGTCAGAAACAGGGGTATTTATAATAGGTGACAAAGAAACAGCTGACCAACAAAATACATAGGAGGTATTTCTGATGAAGGGCTTTTGCCCGAAATGTCGATTTCGCTGCTCCTTGGATGCTACCTGAACGGCTGTGCTCTTCCAGCACCACTAATCCAGAACAAAATACATAACTGGTTCTGAGTTCACAAAAGAGGACACAAATAACATAGTAGAAATGTTGGGGACAGGATTTATGGAGAGGGAGGAATTGAAAGAAATCGGTATTAGTAGAGAAATGGTGTTGGAGAAGCTGATGGGATTGAAGACTGAAAATCTCCAAGTACTTAAGGAAGTGGACCTTAAAATAATGGATGCAATAGTGGTCACCTTCCAAGAGACTATCGACTGAAACAGTTCTTAAAGTTCAGAAGGTGGTTAATAAGCAAACAGAAAAACAGAAATTATAGATCAGTCAACCTGACAAAGACAGTGAGAAAAATACAAGAACCCATTATAAAAGAATTAACAGTAGAGCACTTGAGAAACAGTGGCAGAATTAAATAGAGTCAGCATGGATTTATGAAAGGAAAATCATGCTGAACAAATGTACTGGAATTCTTTGAGGATGTAACAAGTAGAGTTGATGAGTGAGGGTCAGTGATATGATTTACTTGGACTTAAAGAAGACTTTTGACAAAGTCCCACATAAGAGATTAGTATCTGAAATTAAAGTACATGGGACTGGGGGTAGTGTATTGAGATGGATAGAAAATTGGTTGGCAGACAGGAAGCAAAGAGGAATAAACAGATCTTTTTTCAAATGGCAGGTAATTGCTAGTGAAGAAAATTCAATGCTATGACCCCAGCTATTCACGTCATGTATTAATGATTTAGATTAGGGAACAAAATGTAATATCTCCAAATTTGCAAATGACACAAAGTTGGGTTGGAGGATGAGTGTGAAGAGGATGCAGGGATACATCAGTATGATTTGGACAAGCTGCTTGACAAATGCATGAAAAATGTAGTATAATGGGGATAAATGTGAAGGCAGTTTATTATCTGAACAGCTATAAATTGAGAGAGAGGAATGTGTAACAAAACTTGGGTGTCTTCATCCACCAGTTGCTAAAGTATGCATGTGCAGCAGGGCAGTTAAAAAAAGACAAACTGAATGTTGGCCTTCATAGCAAAAAGTATTTGAACACAGAAGCAGTGATTTCTTGTTGCAATTACGCAGCACCTTGGTGAGACTATATCTGGAATACTGTGTAGTTTTGGTTTCCTTATCTGTAGAAGGATGTTATTGCTGTAGAGGTAGGTTATAGATCAGTGCAGGGTTTCGCGGATTAAGTCCTGGGATAGCAGGACTGACAAATGAGGAAAGGTTGAATCAGTTAGGATATTAGCTGGAATTCAGAAGAATATGGGGGATCCCATGAAAAGCTGTAAAATTCTAACAGAACTAGTCAGAGAAGATGTAGATAGGATGTTTGCAACAGATGGGGAGTCTAGAACCAAGGATACTAGACAAACAATTGGAACTGAAATTAGGAAAATGTCTTCATCCGGAGAGTGGAGAGCCTGTGAAATTCACTATCACAGAAAGCAGTTGAGGCCAATACATGTTTTCAAGAGTGGATACACTTGGGGCTAAAGGGTTCAAAGGACATGAGGTAAAGTGGGAATAGACTAATGAGTTGATCAGCTATGATCATAATGAATGGCAGAGCAGGCTCAAAGATCCAATTGCCTACCCTGCATCTATTTTCTATGTTTCTAACACTCTTGAATGCAGGCCATCAGGTCCTAGCAAATTGTCATTCATCCTATTAGTTTGCCAAATACTTTGTCCCTCATGATAAACACTGTTACAGGAGCTTTTCTCCCATAGCATCTTTTTTACCAATTAGCTTTGGGATGCATTTTTTGCTGTGAAAACTGATGCAAAATACTTGTTTAAATTATCTGCCACTTTCCTCTTCCCTGTTATTAATTCCGTGGCTGCATTTTCTAAGCATCTGTCACATTTTCTTTCTATACTTGTAAAAATTGTTGCTGTTTCAATATTTATTGCCAATTTACTTTCATAATATATTTTCTCCCACTTTATTGGCTTTTTAGCTATCCACTACTAGTTCCTAAAAAATCCTGTCCTCTAACCTACCACTAGGTTTTGTCAATTAGCCTCCCTTAGTTTTATTTTTGAATTGGGTATTCTCCTTGACCACCTCTGTTACATGCAGGTAATTCACCATTCTCATTGAGTGCTTCTTTTTGATTGGAACACATTTTTGCTGAGTTCTAAGAAATATGTGTTTAAATATCTGACATTGCTCAACCAGTCTATGCTAGCAAACAATTAACAAAAATTGCTGGAGAAACTCAGCAGATCTGGCAGCCTCTGAGGACAGAAAACCAAGTTAATATTTTGAGTCCAATGATCCATCAGAACATCTTTAGCCAATATGACCATCAGCTTTAGACAACTCTTTGGAACTCTGGCCTTTGAGGTGTGAGCAGTGGCTCTTTTTTTATTAGGAAAGAAAACAAACAAACTGATATTTATGAGGCCAGGCCTGAAAGATAATTGCAGGTTGATTCTTGTTTGAAGAATACTGTGGATGTTTCAGTTCCAGAATTTCATTATGCTCAAACAAATGCAAATGTTTCAATATTAAGAGGAACAATCACAGGGAGACCAATTCCAAGCAGCTTAACGAAGAGAATGTTGAAATAAAAAGAGAAACAAATGTTTGAAATAGTTTGGAAATTGTTTGTGACATTGAAGATTGTGGTTGCCAAAGGTACAAGAAGGAGATCCGATTGCTCTCCGGTTATCCTCCATTATCAACTTGTGGGAAGTTTGGAGAATAGAATTTCACATGTAAGTGTAAAGTGAATATTTCCCGGAGCCTACTGAAGGTTATTTGTATTGAATGGTGTCTTCAGAAACCAAGAAACAAGTGACATTACGGATCATGGAAGCTACTTAAGTGAAGTGGTCAATTTATCCCTGAACTTTGTCTGTTTTCTAAATGAATGTAGAGGCTAGAATCAAAGATTGGGTTTAAGTACAGACATTAATTACAATGTCTTGTTATACTGTCAAACAGTCATATAGCATGGAAACAGGCCCTTCTGTCCAACTAGCCCATGCTGAGCATACTCCCAAACTAAACTAGTCCCACCTGCCTGCTCTTGGCCCATATCCTTCCAAACCTTTCCTATGCATGTATTTCTCAAAATGTCTTTTAAGCATGTAATTGTACCCAAATCCACCACTTCCTCAGGAGGTTCATTCCACACATGAATCAGCCTCTGTGTAAAATATTTGCCCCTCATGTCTCCTCTGGCCTTAAAATTCCTAGGGAAAAGACAACTACCATTAACTCTATCTATATCCCTCATTATTTTATACACTTCTGTCAGATCACCTATTAACCTCCTACACTCAAGTTTAAAAGTCCCAGCCTATCCAGCCTTTCTTTATAACTCAAACCTACCATACCTAGCAACATTCTGGTAAATCTTTTCTGAACCCGCTCCAGCTCTATAATATTCTTCCTATAATTGGGTAATCAGAAAAGGACACATTATTCCAGAAGAGGCCTCACTAATGTCCTGTGCAACCTCAACATGACTTCCCAACTCATTTTCTCAAAGGACTGAACACTAAAGGCAAGTGTGCCAAATGCCTTTTTATTCACCCTGTCTATATATGTGACGCAAACTTCAAAGAATTATGTACTTGTACCCCTAGGTCCCTCTGTTCTACAACACTACCCAAGGCCCAAGCATTAATTGTTCAGGTCTACCTTTGTTTTTTGCTCTGCTAAAGCTATTACTATCAATAAATTTTTAATCCTCTTGTTTACCATCTGGTATGGTTATTCAAAAAGTCTGGTTAGGAACCATTGGGACAATTTGGAGGGTGTTTGATTTTATTGTGTTGTGAATACAGGGATAAGGAGAGTAATTCGATTTGGCTGGCTATCTTTGTATCATAACATTCTACAAATCTGACTTCCATGTTACCCTTGCCTGGTTGATTTGTCCAACTAACATGCAGATTAAACTCACCCATGACAATTGTAGTGCCTTCCTTACATGCCTCCATTATTTTCAAATTATGCTACAGTGAGACAACTCTTTATAAATCACTACCACTTGTAAATTTTTTTCTCCCTTACTATTCTTTATTTCATTCAAACTGATTTCACATCTATTCTACTTGTGTCACCACTTACCACTGCACTTATAGTACCTTTTATTTAAAAAGCTACACCACTTCCCTTTCCTTTTTTGTCTATTTCTCCACAAAATTTGATACCCTTCAATACTGAGTTTCAAGTCTTGGCCTCTCTGCAACCATGTCAGTGTAAGATCAAGTCATTATCATTCATTTCTGTCATTTATTATTGTCAACACATCAATTTTACAATTGCAGCATTCACTTGGTAAAGAACCTTAAGCTTTCATATTTTACATTATAATTATGCTAGTTCAAATTTCTGCTGTACTCTTTTGCACACATTTTTCACTACCATGCACTTTATTCTCTCATTTCTTCTTTTTTTTTAAACTTCCTTTCAGGTGAAGGCCCTCCCCCTACCTTCCACTAATTAGTTTAAATCTCTATCTATTATATGATTTGCCATAACTTTGGTCATAACATAGTTTAAAAGAATGCCCAAGCCAATTGTACAGATCTTCTCTTCCCCAGTACAGTGGTTGTGTCCCGTGAATCAAAACCCATTCTCACACATCCATCTTTCAGCCAAATTTTCACTTCTCTAATCTTTATTTGCACATGGTTTGGGTACTAATGTAGAGAATATTACTTTTTGTGGTTCAGTCTTTTAATTTAGCCCTAAGCTGTACTTAAATCCTTAGAAGAACTAGTGAAGAGGTTCTCTCAAGTGCATAACAGGACCTTTCCCTTCCACTCCAAGTTCCTCTCCAGCCCAGAAGAGATATCCTATACTTCAGCATTAGGTAGGCAGTAAAGACTTTGGAGCTCCATCTTTGCTGCATTTATTTCCCTAATTGTGCTATCTCTTATTACTACCACATATCTATTTTCTCCCCCAGCTTGAATGACACTCTGGACCATGGTATTGTAGTTAGTCAGCTCACTGTCCTTGCAGTGCACACCCTCACCCAACTGGGGGCAAGTACCTCATATTTACTGGACAAGAGCACAGGGCTCAGTCTCCTCCAAAGCTAAATTCTGGAATACTTCACTCACAGTTACACCCTTGCCACCTTTGCCACTGACTAAATTTAATATAATTAATCTAAGGGATGAGACTTGTTCAGAAACAGTGTTCTGATGCCTTTATCCCTCTCTGATATGTTGCAATTAGCACAGCTCAGGATCCATCTCATCAACGTTGAAGTTGCTCAAGCAGCTAAGGCTTGCTGATTTTTCCATTCCAGCAGCATCTACATCCGCAGGATCATAAACCACCATTTCCATCACCTCCTGTGGGATGTCTCCACAAGGCATGTACCCCTCCCCTCGTTTTATGAAGCTAACATACCTCACTCTTATTTTTTGAGAAGCTGCTGAATCCACTCTTGCTCTCCTGCCCTTTACACTGCTGTAGTCACTGAACTCTCTCAAGCTCTTTATGAAGCTGCTGTTCCCATAGACTCATCTTGTTTCAAAAGAACAGAGCTGCCTCCCTTTCACTTTTTTAGTGCTGGTGACTACATCCATGTCTTCCTCCCATTGTATTAAGTGTTGGTGACCATCTCCAGAACCTCTTCTCTCCCACTTGTGACACTGAGATATGTAAAGTTAAACTTTTTATTTGTTCATGGGATGTGGACATGTTTGTCACCATAGATCATACTGACATCCACTTACTGCAACAAATCATCTGCCCAACCATCACAATTCCATTTAACTAATTAATTTGGATGAAATATATTAAAAGGCAAATTTCTTAATCACACTTGTCAGCTTCAACCACGCCCCTGATTGTAGAAACAGTGTTCTGATACCTTTACCCCTCTCTGATATGTTGCAATTAGCACAGCTCAGGATCCATCTCATCAACGTTGAAATTCTCATTGCATTTGGTCAATCAAAAAAGACATGGAAGAAATACTCACTAATCATCTAACAATTTTCTTGTGATAAAACCAAGATTTGCTGATGCTGGAATTCTGAAACAAAAGCAGAAATTGCTGGAGAAACTCAGCAGGTCAGGCAGTATCTATGCAGAAAAAGGACAGTTAACATTTCAAGGTCAGTGACCTCTTCTTCACAGAGCTAAGAAAGAGATGTTTGTTACATTGAAGATAAGGGGGAGAAAGCAGTGAGATGATAGATGAAAATGAGAGAAACAACAGTTAGGGAGACAACAGGATGAATAATAGGAGAAAGAAAAGCTGATATTGGGAACTTACAAGAAGGTAAAAATGAGTTGGCTGTGCTGAAATGTCATGACAAGGCCTAGGATGTGAGGGCTGGGTAAAGGACATGGAAGAAGGCGTTTAAGTTCTAAAATTACTGAATTTGAACATTATTCAAATTATTATTCCTTCCCTCCCTTTATGAAGCTGATGTCCCCCATTCTCACTATTTGAGAAGCTACTGAATCCACTCTTTTTCTCCTGCTTTTTACAAAAACTGCTGCCTCTGCTCTCTCTCATGCTCTTTATGATGCTGCTGTCCCCACACTTTTACTTTGTTTCATAAACACATTGAGTTATCCTTTCTTTCACTCTTTTAGATGATTACATCCAGGTCTTCATCTGACTTGCTTTTTCAAATGCAGGTATCGGTCTCTGGAACCTCTTTCTTCTATCAGTGATACTAAGGTATGTAAAATTAAATTTTTTATTTATTCAGTGGACATCACTAGCTAGAGTAGCAAATATTTCCCTTCTCAAATTGCTCTAGAGATTTAGTAAGCTGCCTTCTTGAACCACTGCAAACTGGTGTAAGGGACCCACAGTGCCCACAGGGAGGGAATTCCAGAATTTTGACCCAAAGATACAGAACAAACAGCAATATAATTCTGAATCAAGATGGCATTGTGGCTTGGAGGAAAACTTGTAGGTTGTGGTGATATTCTATGTGGCGGAAGCTGTGGGTTTGCAAGGTGCTGAAGGAGTCTCGGTGACATACTGCAGTGAATTTATAATAGTACTCACTACAATCACTGTTCTTCCGTGGTGATGGTGGTTGATGGGCTGCCAATCAAATAAGATGTTTTAGAATTATAGAATCACACAGAACAGAAGAGATCCTTCAGCCCAAAATATCTATAATGCCAAAGCAACATTAAATCTATACTAGACCCACTTTCCAGTACTAGACCTGTAGCCTTGAATGGTATGACATTTCAATGCTCATCCAAGTTTTGTTTTACAGTGTGTGAGGTTACCCAACTCTACTTCTCTCAGGTAGTGCATTCCAGAACTCCACAATCATCTGGTGAAAAAAGATTTCCTCAAATCCCTGCTAAATTTACTGCTTTTCACCTTAAAATTATGCCACTTTGTTATTGACTCTTCATTGAGGGAAACAGCTGCTTTATATTCAGCATGGCCATGCCCCTCATAATATTATATACCTCAATTAGGTGCCGCTCAACCAACCTTGCTCCAAAGAAAACAGCCCAAGCTTACCCACTCTCTCTTTATAGCTAAAATACTCCATCCCAGGCCTTGCCCTGAAGGAGTTGACCATGAGTGGTTTTGGAGCTGTACCATCCAGGAAAGTGGAGAGCATTTTATCACAGTACTGACTTGTGCCTTGTTGATGGCAGACACACACTGAGGAACAATTACCACAATGGAAAAGATAAATCCAGATTCTTGTTCAAATTAAATTGCTAGAGGCATTATTGATCTACTATGAAATGGAAAAATTAGAACTAATTAAAATCTATGCATGTAATTAATTTCCAGGTAGCATAATGAACGCTAAAATCCAGATCCATTTAAAGAACCGGATGTTGCAATTAGGAGCTTTTTCCGTTTGTTATTGGGACATGAGCTTGTTCAACCCTAATTGTCTTTGACAATGTAATGGTAAGCATCTACTGAACCGCTGCAGTCCATGCGAAGTAGGTACACACACAACTCTGTTATTTAAAAGGGAGACATGTTGCCCAATCATTTCATGTTGCACACATCAGGGCAATCGCATGAATGCCAAATGTCAAATGATTATGCAAAATGTCTATAGTTAGATATGTTACTGTGACTGGGCAACATTTACTGAGCATTCCTGAGTGCATCAATAGTTATGATAATAACCAATAAAAGATTATCAGTTGAGCTGTTAATGTGGCTGATTTAAACTTGCTCAGCGCAATATAATTTCAGATGCAAGGACTCATTTTCTGGAAAAAAATTCAAGTCTTGCATCTTTTATGAATTATCCAGAAACTTGAGGAGCATATAGTTGCTTGTTGTTTTCTCCACAGCAAAGACTCTGCTAAGTAGAGTCTATGAGCCAAACAACTAGCAAAGGTTTTTCCCCTCTAATAAATTATTGTGATCATTTGAAATTTGGCATTCCTACATTTGTCCTGATGAGTGCAAGGTGTAAAGCTCATGCAACATGTCTCTCCTTTCTATGTTATTCAAGCTTTATACTATTAAGTATCAATGTTATTAGGAAGGAATTTTCAGAATTCTGACCCACCAACAAGGAAAAAACAGCGATACAGTTGCAATAGCATGTATTCATGTGTGTCACTTGGAAGAGAAATTGCATATGGTGAAGCTCCCATGCTCTGCAGAAATGTAAATTTCCTTCCCTTAAGGGTATCACTAAGCAAAATGCATTTTAAGACAACAAACAACTTTTTGTGGTCACTTTGTTGAATTGAATTTAAATTCAACCAGTTGGTATGGTGAGATTTGAACCATCATTCCCAGAGATTTCATCTGGACCTCTTGATTACGAGGTGAGTGACTTCAATGGTTATTCACAAGAGTGGCTCAAGTGCACTGCCACTGACTGAGTTAACCGAAGTCTGGCCTTCACCAATACTGAAAATGTTGCTGGAAAAGCGCAGCAGGTCAGGCACCATCCAAGGAACAGGAAATTCAACGTTTCGGGCATAAGCCCTTCATCAGGAAGGAAGAGAGCTTCTTCAAGAAAGGCATCCTTGCAAGAGGATTCGCAGTAGGTTAAAATCTTCGAGGAGAAAGTGAGGTCTGCAGATGCTGAAGATCAGAGCTGAAAATGTGTTGCTGGAAAAGGATTCCTGATGAAGGGCTTATGCCCGAAACGTCGAATTTCCTGTTCCTTGGATGCTGCCTGACCTGCTGCGCTTTTCCAGCAACACATTTTCAGCTCTAATCTCCAGCATCTGCAGACCTCACTTTCTCCTTCACCAATACACCTATCACAGTTTTTATTTTGTCCATAGTTAGCCTTGGTAGTGACCATTGGACAGTCCTTCCGGAGACAAAGTTCAGTTTCCTCATTGATGGTAGGTGTTCATTATGTTCTGTAGGACTACCACTATGTTAATCAAATGTGGGATAACTTCAGAACAATCTGGATATCCAGGAGGAGTTGTGGTCCATTAGCATTAGCACCTGGAATTTCACAGCCTGGCATATTCTTCAGACATGGATTGACAGGCAGTAAGTCACATTTGTGCCACCCAAGTACCAGGCAAAGACTATTTCCAACAAAAAAAACGATTGAACCATCTCTAGGCTCTGTCCTGCTCTTAGAACCACAATATTTATATGGCTGGTACAGTTCAGTTACTGGTCAATTGTAACCTTTAATGATACTGATACTACTAGATTCAGTGATGGCAATATAATTGAACGCTAAGGGCCAATTAGTAGATTCTCTCATCTTGAATGCTAGTCATTACCTGGCACATGTGTGCTGCAAATCTAACCTAATATCTCCTTCTGCAGCCCTTATTCTGTTTTATAATGCACCTGTGAAACATCTTGAAGTTTTCCATTACCTTAAAGGCATTATATATAGATTGTTGTAATTTTCACAGCTGAGCCATGAAAGAAAGCACCTTGATTCACCAAGGGAATCAGGATAAAGATGGGACACATTCATGCCATATTCAAGATCTAAAACGTGGAAGGAAAGGCCCATGGATGTTTCCTGGAAGTCAGCAAAAATACTCTCACTGTTCTCAGTCCAAAATAAACTTAAACAAAACCTCATGTTCAGGTCTTGTTCTGGAAGCTCTCTGTTTGTCACCAGGTTTCATGGGGTGGGTACACTCCTGAATAGCCACAATCAGTATTGTTACCAGAAAGAACTTGATCAATTTGTAGATTACATAAATTACAGTCAAAGTCAATAAAGTTATCATGCTTATATCTCTAACCCAGAACTAAATAATACAGAATTTCAAACTGCAATGACTATTGACTTCTTTTATGAAACTGAGGGCATTTTCTAGAGTTTAAATATCTACATTGATTGGTATTTGATTATAAAACAAAATGTCCTTACTTTTCCAGTTATCTCAGCCAACATATGCCCTCAGAGACCACCATTTCACAAGGGCACAGTCTGTCTAGACAGTATTCATGATCCTTTTGCCTTGTTCAGTCAGGATGATGACAAACACTATTAGAATTCAAAGGCTTTTGGTGTTCCAGTCAGTAATCCCACGCTGAAAATTACTATCATTGTTAAAGCTCTTGAAAAAGCATCATCTATTTCATTAACATCCGCACTAGGCTGCTAAATATTTAATGAAGTTGATAAATTTCAGCTATATTGAAGCAGAATGCAACTGAATTTATTCAGCTATCTCTTCCAGCTTTAAAAAAATGTCCTATCCCAGTATTGAAAGTGAAATAAGCAACTGAGAAAATATTAAATATATTCTTTAATATGAAATAAAGAAAGAAATAGCTTGTGTTTCTAGTTTAGGTTTGAGCCAAGGCTGTGATGATGTTAAGGAGTACACTGGTGGTATGCAAACTGGGCATCAGTTGCTAAACAGATTAGATTAGATTACTTACAGTGTGGAAACAGGCCCTTCGGCCCAACAAGTCCACACCCCCCACCGACCCGCCGAAGCGCAACCCACCCATACCCCTATATTTACCTCTTACCTAACACCCGCACATCTTTGGACTGTGGGAGGAAAACGGAGCACTCGGAGGAAACCCACGCAGACACGGGGAGAACATGCAAACTCCACACAGTCAGTCGCCTGAGGCGGGAATTGAACCCGGGTCTCTGGCGCTGTGAGGCAGCAGTGCTAACCACTGTGCCACCATGCCACCCAGATGTTGCTGGATAGCACAGCTGTTGGCATCTTTCATCACGTTACTGATGATTGACAGTAGACCAATGGTTTGGTAATTTCTTGGGTTGAATTTGACCTGTTTGTGTGTATAGAATATACCAGGGCAATTGTCAGGTAGATATCTTGGTTGTGCCCTTTTATTAAATGAGGAATAAATATTGGTCAGGACACGGAGGGAAATATCCCCTGTTGTTCTTCAAAATATTTTAAGAGATCTATTACCTTCCCAAGTGAGCAGAGGAGACTTCAGTTTAACATCACATTGTCCAGCAGTTCAAGTGTCCTTCTGGAGTGCTAACATTGATTATTCAACAAACTGTTGGAAATGGGCTTGAACCCTCAACCTTCTAGTGAATTTATCAAGAATTAAACTAACATAATCTAGTTTCTACACCACATCTTACAAAAAATCATGCCATGGACAACATTGTCTGGAATTTGTTTGGAGTATGCAGACAATTTGTTGAAATTTGTGGGGTCCCTTCATTTTTTGTAATACAGCCATGGCATACTTGATAAAATACAGGAAGGGACTTGTCCATGGCTTGCACAAAAGCTTTTGTATCAATTATAAGCACATGAAATGAAGATTAGATAAAACATTGCTGAAGAGGATTTGTTACACAGCACAATTGAGAAAATGTGCTTATACATTTACTAGTTTGTGGTCAGTTGAATGCCTGGTTAATAGGAAACAGTGTCACAATGTCTAAGGTTAGAGCTACAACAGCAGCAAATGCAAACTGAAACTATCTGGAATGATTTTTAAACTGATTATTTCAAGGCATACAGACATTGCTGGCTCAGCCAGCATTGAAGGCACATCTCTAATTGCCATTGGGAAGGTGGTGGTATGGCAGTGTTCTTTAACTGCTGCAGTTTGAGTAGCCTAGGTACAACCAGAAGTGCTGTTAGGAAAGGAGTTTACAGGACTTTGACCCAGTGATGGTGATGTTGTTCCAAGTCAGGGTGGTGCATAGGCTTGGAGGGAGATTTGCGAGTATTCATTCTCACAGCAAAGTCTCCAAACTTTTTAAGCACAAGAACACTTTGAATTTAAGTGCAACCCAGGATTTATCCCTAAGAAAATGCAGAACAGTTTATTTTCAGTGCTATATAAATCTAAATCTAAGTGCATGTAATTATTCATTGCATCCCCTACTCACAGAGTATCAGAGTGAGCCCTAAGACTTCACATTACATCGAATATTGAACAGTACAGCATAGGAACAAGTCCTTTGGCCCACCATGTCTCTGCTGACCATGATGTCATTCTAAATTATCCTCACCAATTGAGCATTTTTCATATCCCTCTATTCCCTGTCTGTTTTATGTGCCTGTCGAAATGCTGCCTAAAAGTTTCTAATGTATCTGCCTTTAACCATCTGTCAATCTCTGTTGTATTTGGAGATTGCTAGCCGTATACAGTCCTTCAAATGGATAAGATCTTAGTATAGAGAAGCAGAAGGCGGCCATTCAGCCCATTGTTTATTGAAGGGTGGAGCAGATCCAATGTCTGATAATCTTCAACTGGCAGAATATTTCTGCCATTTCCCCATGGCCCTTGACTCCCTTCCTTATTAAAAATCTATCTCAGCCTTCAAGCCCTCTGTAATAAAGATTTTGACAATGTCACAAACCTCAGAGAAGAAATTCATTCTCATTTGGAACTCCGTTGTGAAACTATGCCACCTGGTACTAGACTCACACAAAGGGAAACAACCTATCCCCATTTACCTTGTCAAGTGCTCTGCGAATCTTCTACATTTTCAATAAGGTCGACTATCATTCTTCCATATTCCAATGGATACACGCCCAATATATTCAAACTCTCCTCCAAACCTGGCTGAGTGAACTTTCTATGGACTGGCTCCAATGTCAGTAATTTTTTCCTTAGATAAGGGGCCCTAAGTTGTTCCTGTTATTCTAGGTGCAGTTTGACTAATGGCTTATAGTTTTATATTCAATTCCTTTTGATATAAAGGCCAACATTTCATTTGTCATCCCTAATATCCGCTGACCTTGGATGCTAGCTTTCTGTGAATCATGGATGAGGACTCTGAAGTCTCTCTCTTACGTAGCTTTCCGCAGTCTTTCAAATCCTCTATTCTTCCTGTCAAAGTGCATGATCTGACATTTCCCCCATTATTATCTACTGAGGTTTGCCCACTCATATAATCTGTACCTATTCCTCTGTAGACTCTGTGTCACCACTTACCTTCACATCTATTTTGTAATATCCACCATCAGGCTATAGCACATGCAATTTTCTCATCCAAGTCACTTATATATTTTGTAAATTACTGTAGCCTAGCAATGATGCCTAGTTATTGGTTGCCATCCATCCCATCTCTATCTTCTATTCCTCGCTATAAGGTAACATATACAACCTCCAACACCATAGGCTTTTCTCTTATTAAGTAGCCTAATATCTGGCACCTTGTCAAACACTTTGTGAAAATCCAAATATATTACATCAAAATGTATTATCTATCCTGTTGTTACATCTTTAAAGAATTCTAATATATCAGTCAGGCATTATATCCATGAAGCCATGATACTGTTTTATCATATTATGCACGTTATTACATCCTTTACAATATACTCTAGCATTTTCCCAATAAGAGATGTTAAGCTAACTGGTCTAGAGTTACATTTTGTTTGTAAATTTCACTTTTCAAATAAAGGTGCTACATTAGCAATTTTCTAATCCTCTGGGACTTTCAAGAATCTCAGGATTCCTGGAAAACATCTCTACCATTGCATCCACTATCTCTGTGGCTACTTCTTTTAATATCATAGGATGTGCCCCATCAGGTCCTGGGGAGTTATCAGTCTTCATCCTTGGTATGTTTTCTCCAATGATAGTTATTGTATTTATTTTGCCACCTCCTTTTGCCTGTCGAATATTTAACAATTTTGGAATGCTATTTGTGCCTTCTACTATGACATCTGATGCTAAGTTTTTCTTCAACTCCTCTATCATTTTCTTGTTCCCCATTATTATTTCCTCACCCTCATTCTCTAAGTGGGCTATGTTCACTTTGGCTTCGTTCTTTTCATATCTTGAAAGATGATCTTGCTGTCCGCCTTGGTATTACTTGTAAGTATACCATCAAAGTTTAATTTCTCCCTCTTTACTTTGTTGATTATCGAAAAATCTTTTCAGGACCAATTAACCAGGGATTAACCATGTCACTTCAGCAGGAAAGATTATTTCACCATAGCCAACCTCGAGTTGGTTAAGAAAGGGCTTAAACGAGTGAAGCTAAAGGATTCTTTCTTGAACCAAGTTTGCAATCATAACAACTTTTATTACATGAGAAAAGTCCACGGTAATTGACAAATGAGGGGAAATCAGGATTACTTCTTCAAAATACAACAAAGCCCACATTTGCAGCAATTATAGCTGGTGCATTATCAGCTGTAACAGAAATCAGTTTCTTGATTGGAATGTTTTTCTCAAGCATAAATCTTTTGAATTTATTGTAGATATTCTAGTTTCTTGTGCTCTCTAAGAGACAGAAGGTTGAGAAGATCCTCTTTAGTTGATGCATCCTTAAAAACCATACACACAAAACTAATCAGCCGGCTGTGCCAGTCATTTTGATGAATTCATTGAACTCAGTGAGAAGCATTCTCAGTCCTTCAATTCCTGCTAGTTGCTCAAAAATGTCTGTTGATAAAGATTCCACTCATCTTGCTACTATGGACATGCTCTGGATTGCCGTTATTATTTCTTCTTTGTTTTTAAAGCTTTGGAAAAAGAGTCAGCAACCAAAGTCATTGCCACCATTTAAGAATTATTTCTTGTGTTTGGCCAGAAGATGGCAAATGTAAAATTATGCTTCAATACAGGCCTTACCTTCTGCTGCTTGTTTAGAAAAGAAAGGTGAGCTTTTAAAATGGCTTTTGGTTGATCAACTTTCTTTGTCTGAAATACTGTGTTCAAGGGAAATCTGTTCTTGAATTTACTGTGCATAATTGTGCAGTTTGTTGTGCCACATTTCCCTTTTTACTTATTGGCATACTTGGGTGATAAGTGAGTAAAACTTTTACAGTTTTGAATAGAAACTTGTTTTCCCATTTTGCATGGAAGTGGTACATTTTTGATTTCTGTTTGATCACTCGCAAGGGATGTATTTTTAGCCATAAAGAAATCAAGGTAGCACTAATTATTCATTCACAACTGAGAGGGGTTAGAGCAGTGAATTACAAATGATAAACAACTACATGTAAAGGCTTTTGTTAACAAGTTTTAAAATTGGTTGAACTCAAACATAAATTCTGCACTTGCAACCAAATGTGAGTTTAAATGCTGCCTTCCCCTGCACTCATTTTGCTTTGTGCTTTGTGACATCAATCTGCCAATGGTCATGCTGCAAGTGAACTCCTGGATCTACAAATCCTGATCATCTAGAATGTTATTGGCTGCTTTTGATTTTGGAGGCAGGGGAAGTCACTTCTGTGGTTGAGGTTTGTTTCTGGAGATCTAGGTCAGCTTCCATTGCTCAGATACTGGATGTGGGGCACAACTGCTTTCTCCATTATTTTTCCTCACCCCAGTGCATAGCACTGGCTTCCTTAACTGGAAGTTTTGCAGTGGCATGACAATGTAAGAATGCAGGCAGTGTTTGATTAATTGAGACTGCGGTTGACTGTCAGAAACTTTGTAGTTGACCAGATGATCACAATCTACAGGAGTGAGATCACAGTTCAGGTGGGTTGCAGATTTGGAAGATGCTGTTAAAAGACATTACAGGAATATAAGAGCATGTGTAGGCCTTTCAGCCCCTCAAACCTGTAAGTAGATTTCATTCAATAAAATCATGGCTGATCTGTAGCCTAACTCCATAAATCTGCTTTAGCCCATATCCCTTTATTTAACAAAAAAAAATCTATCTCAGATTTAAAATTAATAACTGATCCTGTATCTACTACCATTTGTGGAAGAGGATTCCAAACGTCTACTATCCTTTGAATGCAGACATGCTTCCGAACATCTCTGCTGAATGGTCTGACCCCAATTTTTAAATAATAACCCTAGTTCTCAAATCTTCAACCAATGGAAATATTTTACTACTCTGTCATTTCCTGTAATTACCTTGAAGACGTCCATAAGTCAATGAAATATAGGAGCAGAAATTAGACCAATCAGCTCATCGAATCTGCTCTGCCATTCAATTATGGCTGATAAGTTTCTCAACCACTTTCTCCTGCTTTCTCCCTGTAACCCTTGATCCCCTTGACAATCAAGAACCTATCTATCTCAGTCCTAAATATTCTCAATGGCCCAGCCTCCACAGCCTTCTGTGGCAGTGAATTCCACAGCTTCACCACCTATGTTGTACTCCCTCCTATGCCAATATATCCTTCAAAAAAGATGGTGCCTAAATCTGTTCACATATATGGGGTCTCACGAGGGTTTTGGATATCTGCCGTGTAACGTCTGCATCCTTGTACTTCAGTCCTCTAAAGGTCAGCATTCCATTCGCCATAATTTTGCCCATTCATCTAGTCTGTCGGTATCCCTTTGTAATTTTATGTTATCATTGCACACTGCTGTCACTATCGGTCAAATTTACAGCTTCTAAACTGTTCTTGTAGCCACAATACATATATAAGGCTGGTCAAATTCAATTTATGGTCAACGATAAACCTCAGGATGATAATATTGTGAGCTTTTCATGATGCGGTTCTCACATCTTTTGATTTTAATGATCAGTCTAGAGATCTAACTATACTGTCACTTTCATATACTGCCAGGAAACACTTGGCTCCACAATGAAAGTGGTAGGATAAGGCAGTATACGATACTCATACTGGAGCAGAGAGATCTTTTTGTTGCCTGCAATGGGCATACCCATTCATCCTTCTGAACTGAATCAGAAAATGTAGATACAATTTGGCAACTAAATTGTTGGAGTTGCTTCTATTATAATTAGATGTTTTGTATATCTTGCAAGCAGACTTCAGGAAGGTTGAAATTATTCTGGTGCAAAGAAACTCTTGAGACTAAAATGATTGCTTTTGGAAGATTCTACTTGGAAGTTAGGTGTGCAAAGACACAAATACATATATTTGTTATGCATTTATCTAGTATATTTGATACTGCAAAACATCCAACAGCAATTTACAAGAGCAGTATCAAAGATTTGGCAGAAGGCCAAAAAGCGTTATTAAGGCAAGCATTCAACACTTGGTTTTATGGAGAATCCTAAAGAACACAAGAGGTGTACAGAATCTTAAGGGGGGGAATTAGAGTAGATTAGAATCACAGTGAAGAATGTTCAAAAGACCACAACTGGAGGAATGCATAGGCATTGGAAGTGGCAGAAATTAGATTAATACAAAACCATAGAGGAATTCAAACATAAGACTGAATTCTTTAAAATTTAGATATTGCAAATTGGGATCCAATATAGAAGAATAGAATACAAAAGTCTTTACTATCACATATACTGAATAAGTATAATGAAAGGTTTACACATTGCCAATTACAGTGCCGACTTAGATTCAAATGTACCTAGGGACAGCTTATTTAGTTAAAAGATCTTAGACAACAGAGAAATAAAATGTCTAGTATTACAGAAATAAAAGTTCAGTACACGGCACGGTGGCACAGTGGTTAGCACTGCTGCCTCACAGCACCAGGGACCTGGGTTCGATTCCCGCCTCAGGCGACTGACTGTGTGGAGTTTGCACGTTCTCCCCGTGTCTGCGTGGGTTTCCTCCGGGTGCTCCGGTTTCCTCCCACAGTCCAAAGATGTGCGGGTCAGGTGAATTGGCCATGCTAAATTGCCCGTAGTGTTAGGTAAGGGGTATATGTAGGGGTATGGGTGGGTTGTCGCTTCGGCGGGTCGGTGTGGACTTGTTGGGCCGAAGGGCCTGTTTCCACACTGTAAGTAATCTAAAAAAAAACTATGCTGCGACCTAGCTTCCAGTCCACACCGGGCCCTGGCTACACACTGCACTGGTGACATGCCATGCCAGGAGACTAATATGGAAGGCCGGAAGGTCAACACACTAGTTTGGGAGGCGGTTGCAGGAGGCCAGGAGTTTGCCATACTGGGACGTTGCTACATCAGGCCAGGAGCCCGCTGTGCCACACTGGGAATCGTCACTCACTGGAGGCTGGGAATTGTCGCACTCCAGACGCCAGGACTTGAAAAGAGGTAAGGAAAGGAGAAGGAAAAATGCACCAAGAGGAACAAAAAGGGAAGAAAAAGCAGAAAAGAGGAGGAAGAACAACAGGTGGAGTAGGGCTGATGTGTCCTCCTCCATCACCATCCTGCACAAGGAGAATATAGGCCAGCAAGTATAAAGGTAATAGGTGAACAAAGCTTGGTTTGAATGATGGTTCGGAATGAGCTGAGGCACGAGTGAAGTCAAGTTATTTTTACTATTCATTCAAGGGATGAGGGTGTTGCTGTCTGGGCCAGCATTTATTGCCCATCCCTAATTGCCCAGAGGGCAGTTAAGAGTCAACCACATTGCTGTGGGTCTGGAGTCACACGTAGACCAGACCTGATAAGGATGGCAGTTTCCTTCCCTAAAGGGCATTAAGTTCACAAAGTGAACCAGAGGAGTTTTTCTGACAACCAATAAAGCATTGATGGTCATCATTAGAATCCTAATTTTGTATTTGTTTTTTATTGAATTCAAATTTCACCATCTACTGCAATGGAATTTGAACCTGGGTCCTCAGAACATTACCTGGCTCTCTGGATTAGTAGTCTAGTGATAATACCATTAGGGAAATGCTTCCCACTTTTTCCACAGAAATGGAAAGAGATAGTCATAGTGATTACACAGGGATAAGGAATGGTGAGGGGGATTGGTGCAGGCTTAAACCAAAACAGAAAACAATAGCTCCCAATATTCAATTTCATCCAGTACTGCAGGTCAGATAAACTGTGTCATAATTTAGCAATGCATAAATCAAGAGAAATAATATTGTGGAAGATCTGGGTTTTGTTAGTGTACGTGTGAAAACTTCTGTTCTTGTTGATGATGTGGTCAAGGAACAGCATGTAATCAGATTTAGGAGGGGACCCAGGATAGATCCTTGTGGAATGGTGTGGGAATGGGGAGAACCATTCCAAACGATTCTCAAATATCCAATAAAAGTGGGCCATGATGTTGTTTTATTCATTCATGGGATGTGAGCATGAGTGGTTAGTTCAGCACTTACTGTCCATTCCTAATTGCCCAGAAGTCAGTTAAGAGCTAACCACATTGCTGTGGGTCCGGAGCCACATAGGCCAGAACAGGATGGCAGATTTCCTTCCCTGAAGGACTCAAATGGGTTTTTCCTCAAAAATTGACAAAGGTTTTATGGACATAATTAGACTCTTAATTACAGATTTTTCTTGAATTCAAACTTTACCATCTGTCCTAATTGGATTTGTATTCAGGTTCCCAGAATATTGCCTCTAATGTCTCTCCAATTCATACTCAGAACAAAATGAATCAAATATACATAGCAATTTTCACAGATCACGGATCTTCATAAATGTTTTCTTGCTCATAAACATGGTTTTGAAGTCTGAAAACCCAGGCTTGCACACATGACTGTCCCATAAATGGCAATATTTAGATGATCTGTTTTAGTAATGTTGCTCAAAGTTCAAATGCTAGTCCATCCCATTTTGAAGCAAGGGTAGAAGTTTAGGGGTGCATTGACTATAATCTTTCAGTCGTCCCTGAACCCGGTAAGATACCAGAAGAATGGAGAACTACAAACATCATGACATTATTCAAGCAAGGCTGGAAGGGCAACTCCAGCAATTATAAACTAATGAGTTTAACTTTGGTGTGGGGAAGCTTATCAAAACAAAATTTGGGATTGAATTAGTAGTCATATGGAAAAACAGTAGTTGATTAGGATGAGTCAGCACAGATTTCGAAAGGGGAAATCATGTTCCATAAACTTCCTAGAGTTTTTTTTTAATGAAGAAGTGATTGAAAGGCTCAATGAGGTTAATGCTGTCAGTATGGTCTATGTGGATTTCCAGGAGGCATTTGATACAGTGTCACAGAACAGATTTGAGGAAAGTTATAGTGCACGCTATAAAAGTGACAGTAACAACATGAATACAAAATTGGCTGAGAATTAGGAAACAGAACACAATGGTCAATTAATACTTTTTGGCAGGAGAAAGGCTTCAAGTGGAGTTCTCCATGGGTCGATCTTGGCACCCTTGTATTTCTTGATATACATCAATGAGCTGGATTTTGGTATGCAGGGGACAGTTTCAAAATTTGCAGATGACATGAAATTTGAAGAATTGTAAACTATGAAGGGGACTATGTAGAAGTTCAAAAGGACACTGACAAGTTGGTGGAATGGGCATAATGGTGACTGCTGAGGTTCAATGCAGAGATATAGGAGATTTTAGTGAGAAGAACATTGAAATAAACATAAAATAGGGGTACATTTCTAACTGGAGTGCAGGAGGGACCCAGATGTATACATGCACAGATCATTGATCATTGATGGAGGCAGGACAGATGGAGAGAGCAGTTAATAAAGCATACAATGCCCTTGCTTTTATTAATGGGGCATAAAGTACAAGAGAAAAGAACTGATGTTGGACTTGTTAGATATCAGCTGGAGTATTCCACACAATTGTAGGTGCCACGTTACAAGAAAGATGTGAATGCACTGGGGAAAGAGTGCAGAAGCGATTTACAAGAATGGCTGCAGGAATGAGAAATTTCAGCTATGAGAATAAATTGAAGCATTTGGGATTATTTCCCTTGGAGAGAAGGCAGAGAAGAAATCACAAGAGGGCTAGATAGAGTACTTAAGGAAAAGCTGTTTCCACCCATGAAAGGAACAAAAATGAGAAAGCATAGATTTAAAGTGCATACAAATGAAGCAAGGGTGACATGAGAAAAAATAAACCTTTTCATTCAGTTAGTTATTAGAGTATGAAATGCACTACCTGGAAGTATGATGGAGGAAGGTTCAGTTGCGGCATTCGAAATGGCATTGATGATTATCTGGATAGAAACGGTGTGCAAGGACATGGGGAAAAGCAGGAAATTGGGACTAGGTAATGATGCTTGCAGGTAATGTTTTGCATTTTAAAAACTGCTTTGCTCAAAACAGTAGTTATTGCAACTGAACATTAATACAGCACCTAACAAAGTATGTGCAATTACCATGCATATTTACATTAAAAAAAACCCTTTTCCCATGAGAAGTGAAGTTGACTTATGAAAAGATGCAATCCTCCCCAAGTTTGTCTCTTTAGCAAAAATTCCTCCAAAAACAGTTAATTTTTAATATATTCCTGTGGTTACTTGGTTCATGTCCTCCAGCTCTGTTGTACTGATTGTTTATTCTTAACAGTTTCAAATGACTTATACGCACCCACAGTGTGGAAGCATTACAGCATGATTTCACTTGATCACAGCATATAGCAATGTCAAAACTGTTTACAAAGAATTCCTTTGATCAATATTACTAATGAGATTAAACTTACTCTTTAACTTAGCCTTGCTAGGTATAGAGAAGACAAAATATTCATGAGCACATATACAATGTTGCTACTCACAATGGTAAAAAAAATCTCAAACAGGAAGACAAAATTATTAACAGAAGCTAGGACTGTTATCAGGAAGTGTCACCATTAAAAGTGACAGCGCAGGTGATAAAAATGCAATAAACAAAATGAAATGGAATCGAAATACATATTTGTGGATATCAGTTGACAGAAGCTGATGAATTTCATGTGACACAAGTTTTATCCAACTGGATATAAAATTGGCTTAATGGCAAGAGATGGAGAGTGATGGTGGATAGTGCTGTAGAACAGAGAGACCTAAGGTCTCAGGTACACAATTCTTTGAAGTTTGCATCACAAATAGATAGGGTGGTTGTGAAAGCATTTAAGCATGCTCCTTCATTGCTTAGACTTTTGAGTGTAGGAGTTGGGTTGTTATAATGAGGTTGTACATGATATTGGTCAGGCCTCTTCTGGAGTACTGTGTCCCATTCTGGTCTCCCTACTATCGGAAGGATATTATTAATCTGGAGAGGGTTGAGAAGAT
This sequence comes from Hemiscyllium ocellatum, assembly GCF_020745735.1. Lineage (NCBI taxonomy): Eukaryota > Metazoa > Chordata > Chondrichthyes > Orectolobiformes > Hemiscylliidae > Hemiscyllium > Hemiscyllium ocellatum. The sequence continues at coordinate 129,912,273 of NC_083404.1, forward strand.
ATTTACTAGGATGTTGCCGAGGGGGGAGGATTTGAGTCATAAGGCGAGGCTGGATAGACTGGGACTTGTTCCACTGGAGGTTGAGAAGTGACCTTATAATGGTTTGTAAAATCATGAGGGATATAGATAAGATGAATGGCAGATTTTTTTCCCTAGGATGGGAGATTTCATGAATAGAGGGCATATATTAAGGTGAGAAGAGAAAGATTTAAAAAAGACATGAGGAGTAATTTTCTTTTACACAGAGTGTGGTTCATGTGTGGACTGAACTTTCAGAGGAATTGATGGATGTTGGTATAATTAAAACATTTAAACGACATTTGGATAAGTAGATGAATAAGAAATGTTTGAATGGATATGGGCCAAGAGCAGGCAGATGAGACTATTTTAGTCCAGGATTATGGTTGACATGGACTGGTTGAACCAAAGGGTCTGTTCCTTGCTGTATGACTCTAACTTGTTCTTGTTCTGTGCACGTGAAGGTTGTATATTTTCCTGATATGCAGGAAGTGGAACAAGAATACCATATTATTAAAGTGCATGCTCTTAAAAGAGCATCAAATTTAATGCTGCAAAATCTGATGCCTGATCTAGCCAAGATGATGCCCTTGATTTCTAAAGTCCAAGCAAAATCCTTAGATAAATTAACATGTTGGATAAATAAAATTAACTGAGCAAGAGTATAAAATGCACTTGAATCAAAATGTGCATTCTCCTAAAAGAATATGCAGAGGTCAGAATGCAATAGGTTTATTTTTTCTTTAAAAGGTGCTACAGCCATTTAAGTGTAGGCCTATTCCATTTAAGGGGCGGCACAGCAGCTCAGTTGCTAGTGCTGCTGTCTCATAGAGCCAAGGATCTGGGTTCAATTCCAGCCTTCGGTGACTGTCTGTATGGAATTTACACATTCTCTCCATGTTTGCGTGTGTTTCTGTCAGGTTCTCCAGTTTCCTCCCAATGTCCAAAAGATGTGCAGCATAGGTGAATTGGCCATGCTAAATTGTTCTGTAGTGTCCAGGGATGTTTAGGCTAGGTAGACTAGCAATGAAAAACTGGGGTTTGGGGATGGGGTGGATGGACTGGGTCTAGAATGAGATGCTTTTTGGTTGGTTAGTGCAGACTCGATGGGCTGAATGGCCTCTTTCTGCAGTGTAGGAATTCTATGAAATTCAATCGATTCTATGACATTTAATAAAGTAAGTTAACTTATGACCAAAATATAAATAACCTCTTAGTGCGGCACTTTTAGGCAGGAACTGCAAAGCAGAGATTAATGCAAAACTCATCCCAGCTGGATATTCATTGAATGTCAAGTTAGAATGAATGCCTAACTGAAAAAAATAGTAAGTAGGAATCCCATTCATTCGACTCTTTGGACACAGATAGGTAAATTGTTCCACTTGAATTTGGGAATCACGATCAATACCTATAACAAAAATGTATTAGCTATCCCCAAATGTTGCCAAATTTTCCCCAAAATATGCAGTATGCTCAAGGAAGCAGTAGAGACAGCTTCATTAAATATATTCAAGACACAGTTGGATGGGTTTTTGCATGATAGGGGAATTAAGGGTTATGGGGATAATGCTGGTAGGAGGAACTGAGACAATGGATAGATCATCCATGATCTTAATGAATGGCAGAGCAGGCTCGATGGGCCAAATAGCCTACTCCTGCTTCTATTACTATGAAACTATTATTGTTGTACTATCTGCATAAAGTAATGGAACATCTACATATTCCAGTCACATAATTTCATTACTGTCTTTATAGGGCTACAATTATGGAGAGAGACTTCAGGATAAAGAGTTTTTTTTTAAACTGAAGTGTAGAACTTGCCTGATAAAGCTCTTTAAGGAAATTTACAGCTATGACAAGATAAATAGAGTCATAAGATTTCCTTCGGTTGACAGGATGTGAAAATGAGGGTTCATATATAAAGATCACAAAATGATTTGAGAGAAAGGAGTAGTTAAGAAATTAACAAAATGCTGGCTTTTATATCTGAGGACTGGAATATAAGACTTCAGAGGTTATGTGGTAGTTATACAAAACTATGGTTAGACCCCACTTGGAGTAATGACAGCATATCTGGGCCACAAACCTTAGGAAGGGCATATTGGCCCTGAGGACAGAACAACATAGGTTTACAAGAATGATACTTGGACTTAATTTATGAGGAGAGATAATATAAATGAGGCACTTTTTTTCTGAATTTTAGAAAGTTAAGGGTGAGCTGATCAAAGTCTTCAAGATATTAATAAAGAAAAGTGAGGATAGATAAAGATAAACTATTTCCACTGATTGGAAATTCTAGAATTGGTGGCTTAGTCTTAAAATTGGGGCCAGACCATTCAGGAGCATTATTAGAAAATACTTTCACACACCAAGGGTGGTAGGTGTTTGGAATGCTTCCACAAAGGGCAGTGGATGTTGTAGTTAATTTTAATTCTGAGATAAACAAAGTTTTGTTAAGCAAAATGATCAAGGTATATGGGCCAAAATCAAGTATGGAGACGTAGGCCACAAATCAGTCATAATATCATCAAATGGCACAACAGTCTTAAGGGGTTGAATGCCTACTCTTGTTCCTATGACACGATTAATTAGAATACACAGTAGTGATTGTAATGAGATCAGCTGGGTGGACCTCATACAATACGATGGCATACCAACCTCTGTGAAGTTATTTCAGAAACAATTAACAAAGCATTACCAAGCATAAATGTTCTGGGTTTAGGCATTTGCTTTCAACCCATTTGGAACATTTAACTCTGATGAACCAAGTGGGAGAGTGACAAGAGAAAGGTCATGGAGAGTATGTTGGGCAATATGGTCTACCACTTTGCTGCATGACTACATTGCAGTAAATATATGATAATTTCTCTTGCACACAATATTCAGCATGCATGAATGCTTTTGCTTTTGAGCATTATGCTCTTTAAACACACGTGAATATCTCTATCAAACTTTTTCTAGCGATGTGGAAGTGCTGGTATTGGACTAGGTTAGTCAAAGTCAAAAATCACACGACACCTGGTTATAGTCCAACAGGTTTATTTGAAAACACAACCTTTCTAAGCACCTGCTGGCATGGCAATAATCTGTGGAATCTTGCAGAGGCTGCATGATCAAGTGACTGATGGAGCAAGAGGGTCAGTGCTCCAGGATGGGCAGCTTGCGTGCTAGCACTTGAAGAAGGAGCAAAGCTCCAAAAGCTTGCATTTTCAAATAAACTTATTGGACTGGTGTTGTGTGATTGCAAGCTTTCTCTCATCATGCCGCATGTTTATAAGCAGAAAATCATTTTCCAAAACTCTATATAAAGATTGTTTCACTTTGAATCAGGAAAGTTGCTTCAAATTAGGTCATTATCTAGGTTAAATTCTTTTGTATTTTAACCAGGTAAATTGCAGTTGTCAACTTCAATATCAAAAGTAAAACATAGGTTTCATATGAATTTCAAGAACAAAAAGAGTTGTGAGTAATTCATATTTCCATCAGCAAAAATGTACTTTTTGCCACTATGTCAAGATCAGGAATAAACTTATTTGACTGCCCAAATGACAATTCAAATTTAATTGTTATTTCCAGCATTTCAAAAACACTGCACTTAATTCAAAGCACCAATGTAATATCCACAAATGCAGCCAATGTACAATTCTCAAAATAAATTCATTAAAAGCCTCAGGTAATATTGCATACCTTTTGCCATCATCTAGCAAAGTAATATCAGTGACAGTAAAAACAAAATCCACTCTTAGTCTGCAAAAGTTATGGTGGTAACATACAAAAGGAGCAAAATTCAACACTTACAGTTAAAGATTGTTGGAGGTGGATGCTCAGTTACTAGTGGGCAGTTTTCTTCATCATTATTATCTCCACAATCATTTAGTTGGTTGCAAATCAAGTTTCCAAATTTCGAACAGTTGCCATTGGTGCAGGGAAATTTGCACTCTGTAAAAGAGCATGCCATTATCTATTGACATATGTCATCAATTCTTAACATACAGCATTAAAAAGCATTTGCTAAAAATTTACAGAATTATAAAAGTTGACCTTTCAACGAGCAATTACAGTTACAATAGTTAGCATCCTTCTGTTCATTTTGAAATAGTTTGGATTACAAAGGTAATCAGGAAAGTAGTGGTCAATCTGACATAGTTTCTTCTTTCTCTTCCTCACCTAGGAGCTGTGGGTAAGGGGGTGGGGGTTTGGGGGAGGCTTTGGCAGGCAGAACTCATTCCTACTTTTGCCACCTCAGGAGGATTTCACCTGTAAAATGTTTATTTTTGTCTGATTTTGGCCTTTCACATTCTTCTCACTGAGCCAGATCTTTTACTTGAAACACAACCCCCTCACATCTCTCCCCATCACACAGCCATCATTCATCTCCCCTGTCAATTAAGTAAAGTGTTAAACCCCAACATCCTACCACCATTGAACTAGATTCAACCCTTACCACATTACTGCATAGTTAATTTTCACAGTTTTTTCGCTGCCAAATTCATTCTTCTTCACCAAACTTTGTTCTACTTCATTTCCTTTTCAGAATAATGCCTTACTTAATTGCAATTCTCATTCTCTCTAAACCTCTAAATTGAATATAATATGGGAAAATGTGAGTTTCTGCACTTTGGCAGGAAGAATAGAAAACTGAACATAATTTAAATGGGTAAGACTGCAGAAAACAGAGGCACAGAGGGACTTGGGAGTTCTTATGCAAATCACAAATTATCTAACTGACACATTAAGCAAGTATTATGAAAGACAAGGTAGTAAAAAAACAGGGAAATTTTGCTAAAACTTCTAAGATACCAGTCAGATCACACCTAGAATATTGTGATAGTTTTGGTCCACTTATCTAAGAAAAGGTGCACTGGCATTGGAGGCAGAGCAGTGAAGGTTCACTAGGCTGGGTCTCTACTCATTGGAGTTTCGAAGAATGAGAGAAGATCTAGTTAAAACTCTTAGGGAGCTTGATAGTTACAGAGAGGTACTTTCCCTTGTGGTAGAGTCTAAGATTAAAGGGCATCATCACACAACAAGGGTTCATCCATTTTAGACAGAGATAAAGAGGAATTCATTCTGTAGTGAATCTGTAGAATTCTTAATGGTAGAATCCTGTCGAGGCTGGGTCATTAAGAATGCCAAAGGTTGACATAGAAAGATTTTTATTCCGGTGGGGGAATCGCGAGTTATGGAGAAAAGACAGGAAACTAGTGTTCAGGGTTATTACATCAGCCATGATTTCATTGAATGGCAGAACAGACTTGACGGCCTTCTGTTGCTCTTATGCAGTGTGCCAAACAATCCTAGCATGTCGTGCTCCACAAAACTGGAGCACATAAAGAGGAAATATGACAGATATTGAAAAGCTGGAGTGCAACAGCAGTTTTCTAAGCAGGAAGATGAGAACACGGAGCAGGAGAAACATGATCTGCAGTACGATGGAGCAATGCAGCAATAGTTGTAACAAGTCAGATAGGACTTAATTGACATTCTGTTCAAAAAGATGAGTTCTATAATCATTCATTGACTACAAATTTGTTGCTACTCAAAAAGAAAGCAGTTCTTTTGTTCCCAGCAGCAAATGCAGAATTCTTGTTTGTTAATTCTTTGCTTCACCTGTTGTGCAATAAAAGTTAACATTTTCAACCACATGAAGGCTTTCCTGCATGTGATGCGTCCATGTTCAAGAATGAGATGATTTCAGGCTATGCTGGACATTAGGAAAAGTGTAGCAGTCCCTTAGATAGGGCTCTAAGTATGATTCGAAGGCTGATAAAGTGTATTTTGATTTTTATTGCTACCATTACAATGACAGTTGATCAAAAAGACACAGTAAATCAGCAATCCATTTCTGAATATAAGCTTACATTTGTAATGAAGTGTCACCCATGCTACTTTGCTGCCCTCAGAAGCTTTCTTTTCCCACTCTCTTCCTACTATGAACACTGTGAAGGACAGTTCCTGACTGACACTGCTTGACCTGTGCACAGCTGAGATTTCCCAGGGTCCCGTTAGTTATAGAATCATACAGCACAGAAACAGACGCTTTGGTCCAACCAGTCCATGCCAAACATAATCCCAAACTAGACCAGTCTCACTGCCTGTTTCTGCCCAATAACTCTCCAAACCTTTCCTAATCATGTACTTATCCAAATGTCTTTTAAACGTTGTAACTGTACCCACATTCACCGTTCAGGTAGTTCCACACGCGAACCACCCTCCATATAAAATATTTGCCCTTCATGACCTTTTTAAAAATCTGTCCTCTCACCTTAAAAATGTGCTCCCTAGTCTCGAAATCACCCATCCTAGGGAAAAGACAACTACAATTAACTCTATTTATACCCCTCATTATTTCATAAACTTCTAGAAGGCCATCTCTCAACCTTCTATGCTCGAGTTAAAAAAGTCCCAGAATTTTGTTTTCACTCAAACCTTCCATACAAGGCAACATCTTGGCAAATCTCTTCTGAACCCTCTCCAGCTTAATAGTACCCTTCCTATAACTGGGTGATGAGAAACTGGTCATACTGTTTCAGAAGAGGCCTCACCAATGTCCTGTACAACTTCAACATGACTTTTCAACTCGTATACTCAAGGACTGAGCAATGAAGCAAGTGAGCCAAATGTCTTTTTTAAACAACCTGTCTATACATGACACCAACTTCAAAGAATTATGTGCATGGCATTCATCCATGAGTACTTTTTAAAAGTGGTTTCATCGGATTTTCCATTGCTACTGGATCAGCATTTATTGACCCTCCCATATCACCTTTGAAATGAATGGCTTGCTAGGCCATTTCAAAGGGCTATTAAGAATCAATCACATTGTGATGACAGAGGTAGCATGGTCACAGTTTGACCAGTTTTTATTTAACCAGATTTTTATTGAATTCAAATTTCACCATCTGCCATTATGACATTTGAACCCATGATACCAGAACATAAGTCAGGGATGTTCCATTATTTATCCAGTGACAATATCACTTAGACAACACCTCTCCTATATCTACACTCCCCTACTTCTGCTGTTGATGAGTGCATGATAGCACAAGTGGAGCCCATGGAGGTGTGGTGCATACTTAATGCGGTAAGCAGATACATGATATTGAAATAACTCCACAGAGGTTGGTATCTCATCACCAAGTCACCCTTTATTTACATATGAGCAGTCCTTGACTTTAGTACTGCCTCAATCAGAATCAGGCGTCAGGGTGTCAGTATCTCTGATACTCAGCCTTTTCATTTTTTTATTAACCAGTTCAAATTATAACCAAATAGTTAACATGAACAACCGCATTCAAGAAACAAAAATTTACAGGTGAAAGGGACGGCAAAGCCAGACTCCAAACCCTACCATACAAACAGTTCGCAGGGAAATGGGGACAAACCTCACCTTACATTATCAAGAAGAAACAGTGAACGCGATCATATACAGACAGTCCGATAAACCGAACAATAAAACAGTGCATATAACACACACCCCGGCAACCCAGAGAACCACCCGTCCCTCCCACCCACTCAGCCTTTTTTTTTTGTCAGCCAGGGCTCCCTGACTGGACCAAATTAAAAGGGCTTGTGCCCGAAATGTCGATTCTCCTGCTCCTCGAATGCTGCCTGGTCTGCTGTGTTTTTGCAGCACCACATTTTTTAACTCTGGACCAAATTAACAGCCCCAATCAGTGAATTCATATTCTATGAGGTCTAGCTGGCTGACCTTGTTACAATCTTTATAATCCTCCTTCTTTGGGTTCATAGACATAGACCAGCCCTTTCTCTTGGAGAGCTTTCCATGGTATTTTAGCAACAGCTCAGATTCCTCTGACTTTATGTCTGATAAGCAGTGTGTAATGCAAAGGGCTCACCTCCTGTGCCAGGATCACATTGGCAGAATTGTACTCTCTTCTTCCGTCAGCAAAGAAGTCAAGGTGACTACCTCCATCATGTCCACCTCTAATTCAGAGGACTCGATTACACTTGACGGAGGAGGTGAATCCACGAGTTCCGACAGCATTTCCCACTGTTCTGAGGGGCAGAGTACATTTTGCTCCCAAACTGTTTGCAAATTCGCAGCTTTACAAATCACTGGTCTTGACCTCATAACAGGTAGGTAAAAACAATGACTGCAGATGCTGGAAACCAGATTTTGGATTAGTGGTGCTGGAAGAGCACAGCAGTTCAGACAGCATCCGAGGAGCAGAAAAATCGACGTTTCGGGCAAAAGCCCTTCATCAGAAAGGGCTTTTGCCCGAAACGTCAATTTTGCTGCTCCTTGGAGGCTGCCTGAACTGTTGTGTTCATCCTGACATCATATCAATCATGCCTCTTACCCATGTGAGGCCATTTCATCCAATGTATCAAACTGTTTCTTGCTTGGCAAAATCTTGTGTCTGGCAATGGATTCCTGATACAGGTTCATCCTTACCTCCAGAAAGGTCAGAGTGAACCTTGTGTGCAGCCTTCTACCTATACCTGGTGCCAGTGTTATCCCTGTAGTTACATGTGGGGTGGTCCTATAATCAAATAAGAACCGTGACAGCTTGGTGTCTAGCAGGACTGTTTCTTCAGCCAGTCTTCAAAATTTAAACTGTTTCTGCCACGACATTGGATGATGGGTGGGAGGGAGCTGTCCTCATATGTCGAATCCCATTTGAGCTGGAAATACTCAAATTCCCTGCTGGTAAACAATGGCCCATTATCCGTGACCAACATTTCCAGAAGACTATGTATTGCAAAAGATGTGCATAAATTTTCTATCATCGTCCCCATGTTTGTCACATGAACTCTTTGACATCCAACCATTTTGAGGGTGTTCACAATCATTAAGAACATTGAACCCACGAAAGTATCTGCATAGTTGACACGCAATCAAGTCCACGGTTTATCTGGCCATTCTTCCAGATTCTTGGGAGCTGCTGGCAATTTGTCATTGTTGATGCTCTGGGAATGCCCTACCAACGTGGCTATGTCTGCATCCAAGCCTGACCACCAGACATAAATTCTGGCCAACATCTTCATTTTGGAGATGCCGAGATGGCCCTGGTGGAGTTCAGCCAATATTTGAACCAGTTGCTTTGCTCAGGACGATCAGTCTTGCTCCCATTAAAATATACCATTCTAATTGTTCCAGACCATTGGTATCCCCCATTTAATAACAGTTTCAGCTTAAAAGGACTGGATCATCGTGTCCAAAGTCTAATATTGTCAGCTGTGACTGGGGGCATGTCCAGAAAATTTCATACCATGACAGACTCTTCCATTGCAAATACCACAAGCTAATGAAAGGCATTCGTCACTTGGCCTCCCAGATGGGTGTTTTAATTTATAATTAAATTCTAAACTCTTCGTATCAGAGCCCACCGCTGAATTTGGCCCAAAGCTGAGTGACATTGTCTTGTCCTCTTTAAGCAGACCAAGTAGGGGTTTGTGGTCCGTGATTATTACAAATTTTCATCCAAGGTATAGTTGGAACGTCCTGACTCCAAATGTGCCTGTCAATCCTGCATTTCTATCTAAGTGTACATATGCTTTGTATTAGTCAAAGTCCTGGATGCATAAACTATTGGGTGTTCCTCTCCATTGGGCCACCAATGAGCTAATATCACCTGATACTGTATGGGAAGGCACTGCAGGTAAACACATCTTTCTTGGCATTATAGTGTGTCAGCACTTACAAGGATAAGTGTTGTCTCTTAATTGAAAGTTACAGATTGTCTATGTGACCATTTACAAAGATGACCCTTTTTAAGGAGTTGTTGCAAGGTGCCAGGATGGATACCAGCTTATGTATGAACTTTCCATAATAATTTACCAGCCCAAGAAATGACCTTAGTGCTTGGACAGACAAGGAGCTCAGGCACCTATGATCACCCTCACTTTATCTTCCAACGAATATAACCCACTGTTGTTGACTACATAACCCAAATAAGTCATTTTGGAGGCCTGGAACACATATTTTTGCATTTTCAGGCAAATGCTTGCCTTGGAAAAATGGGATTTGGGACTAGATCCAAGTTCTCTAAGTGTTCGTTATTAGTTTTCCCTGTTATCAATATATTACTATAAATGCAAGGTGCTGCATTTTGGGAAAGCAAATCTTAACAGCACTTATACACTTAATGGTAAGGTCCTAGGGATTGTTGCTGAACAAAGAGACCTTGGAGTCCAAGTTCATAGCTCCTTGAAAGTGGAGTCACAGGTAGATAGGATAGTGGAGAAGGCGTTTGGTATGCTTTCCTTTATTGGTCAGAGTATTGAGTACAGGAGTTGGGAGGTCATGTTGCGGCTGTACAAGACATTGGTTAGGCCACTGTTGGAATATTGTGTGCAATTCCGGTCTCCTTCCTATAAGAAAGATGTTGTGAAACTTGAAAGGGTTCAGAAAAGATTTACAAGGATGTTGCCAGGGTTGGAGGATCTGAACAGGCTGTTTTCCCTGGAGCGTCGGAGGCTGAGGGATAACCTTATTGAGGTTTACAAAATTATGAGGAGCATGGATAGGATAAATAGGCAAAGTCTTTTCCCCGGGGTCGGGGAGTCCAGAACTAGAGGGCACAGGTTTAAGGTGAGAGGGGAAAGATATAAAAGAGACCCAAAGGGCAACTTTTTCACGCAGAGTGTGGTATGTGTATGGAATGAGCTGCCAGAGGATGTGGTGGAGGCTGGAGGCATTTGGATGGGTATATGAATAGGAAGGGTTTGGAGGGATATGGGCTGGGTGCTGGCAGGTGGGACTAGATTGGGTTGGGATATCTGGTCGGCATGGACGGGTTGGGCCGAAGGGTCTGTTTCCATGCTGTACATCTCTATGACTAGGTAAATGACAACCTGAGGTAGACCTTGCAAAATATTCTCTATTGTCTGCTGAAAAATTGAACAAGTTGATGATACCTTGTATGGCAGCTTCTTATATTAGTTCAAGCCCTCATGGATACTAATTGTAGCGTACTTCTGGGAACCCTCCTGTCCAAAGAACAACACGTTACCACCATCTTCTGTCTTCCACTTTCAAGGCAATTTTGTAACCAATTCGCTAGCTCTCCCTGGATCTCATTCATCTAACTCTACTAGCTAATCTAGGGAACCTTGTCCTAGCCTTGCTAAAATCCATGTAGACAACTTCTACCACTCTGCCCTCATCTACCTTCTTGGTTACGCCCTCAAAAAGATCTCAATCAAGTTTGTGTGACATGATTTTCCATGCACAAAGCCCATACTGACTATCCCTAATGAGTCCTTGCCTCTCCCATATGCATGTAAACCCTGCCTCTCAGAAACCCCTCCAACAATTACCCACATCAGACGCACCAGTCTATAATTTCTGGGCTTTTCCTTGCACCTTTCTTAAATAAAGGCACAACATTAGCAACCCTCCAGTCTTCCAGCACCTCACCAGTGGCCACAGATGATACAAATATCTCTGCTGGTGGCCTGCAATTTCTTCCTTAACTTCCCACAATTTCCTGGGATACACATGATTTGGTCTCAGGGATCTATCCACCTTTGTGTGTTTTAAGATCGACAGCACCTCCTCTTTTATAATGTGGACTATTTTCAAGACATTACAATTTATTTCCCCAAATATCCGAGCTGGCATATCTTGCACCACCATAAAAAACAATGTGAAATATTTATTTAGTTGCTCACCCATTTCCTGTGGTTCCACACAGGCATGGCCTCAGTGATCTTTAAGGGGCCCTAATCTCTCTCTAGTTACACTTTTGACCTTAAACATATTTGTAGAATCTCTTTGGATTCTCTTTAACCTCACTTGCAAAGGCAATCTTATTTTTTGCCCTCCTGATTTCCCTCTCGAGTGTGTTCCTACTCCCCTTGTACTCAAGGAATTCACTTGATCCTAGCTGTTTATACTTGGTATAGGCCTCCTTCTTTTCCTTGGCGAGAACCTCACACTGGAGCATCTGTGATGTCGACTAGGATAGTCGAACAGGCAGAGAAGACATGGGCATGAATAGGCATAAAGGAGAACTGGAAAGCTAAATTATTTTCATGCAAAGAGCACTTAGAGCATTGATCAACACATGTTTACCAAGCTGAGCACGCCACTAATAAGGGATATACAGGCAGAAAAGCATTCGGGGGTGACCATCAGGTAGACTAGTAAGTATGAGCAGGTAGAGCAAGGCTTCCCTGTGTGCCCTTCCTCTCAAGCAGATATACTGGATTGGGTACTGTTCGGGCGGGTTGACCTCTCATGGAAAAGCAGCAGCAGCCAAGTTTGTAGCTCTATCGTTGGCTCTGCTGCATAGCAAGGGAGGAAAAAGGAGCACTTTAGTGAGAGGGGACTCTATGTGTAGTTCTGTCTGCAAACAAGACTTTTAAATGTATATTGCCTCCCTGGTGTTAGGATCAGAGATGTCTCAGAATGTCTGCTATACTCAGAATATGGCAAAAGGAAGATAGGTGAATGCATGGCTCAGGGGATGGTGTAAGAAGAAGGGCTTTAGATTTTTGGATCATTGGACACTTTCTGGGGAAGGTGGGACTGGTGCAAGCTGGATAGATCACATCTGAGCCAGAATAAGTCCAACATCTTTGCTGGGAGGTTTGTTTGTACAGTTGGAGAGGTTTTAAACTAATTTATCAGGGGATGTAAAATCAAGAACAAGGTTCAGTCAGATACAGAAGGAATACTAGGATAGTCGAACAGGCAGAGAAGACATGGGCATGAACAGACATAAAGGAGAACTGGAAAGCTAAATTATATGTATTTTAATGCAAAGAGCACTTAGAGTATTGATCGACACATGGGAATATGATATCATTATGATCACTGAGACATGGTTAAGGAAAGAGCAGGACTGGCAGCTCAACATTATAGGGTAGAGATGATGGCATGGGAGAATGACATAGAAGGCTCTTCAAATGAGGTCATCTAAGTAGATGTTTAAAATAGAAAAGCTATCATTTTGCTGGATATACACGACAGCATTCCAACAGTGAGATGGAGATAAAGGAGCAAATATGTGGATAAATCACAAAAGGAGGTGAGAGGAGTAGGCTTGTAGTAGGAGGAATTTCAATTTTAGTTTCATGAATTAAGATCACCTTAGTCTGAAAGGATTAGGCAGAGTGGAATTTTTCCAGTGCACTCAGAAGAGTTTTCCGTGCCTACAAGATCATCCTACAAGAGATGGGGAATTCTAGGGAGTGAAGCCAGTCAAGTGGTTGTCAGTGGGAAAACATTTTGGGGATAGTGACCATAACTGGAAGTTTCAAAGTCGTGATGGAAATGGTTAAGAATGGTTCTAGAAGTTAAGTGTCTAAATTGAGGGAAGGCCAATTTCAATATCATTGACAGAATCTGGCAAACATAGATTGGGAGCAGCTACTTGCAGGCAAGTCTACATTTAGAAAGTGAGAGTCTTTTAGAAGTAGTATATTGAGAGCTCAGGGCCAGCTTGCACCTCTAAGTCTAAAGGGCAAGGGTAGCAAGGCTAGGGAACCTTAGATGTCAAGGTATATCAAGAATTTGATACAGAAAAAGAAGAAAGCATTTGTTAGGTGCACAGCATTAAAAACAGAAGAGGTCTTTCAGAAGTATACTCTTTAGGGTGCTGAAAAAAGAAATTAGGAGAACAAAGAGGGATTGCAAAATATCTTTTCCAGGTAGAATTAGGTCTATTGCCACATGAGTGCAATGGAAAGTTTACAAAGTCGCCACTTACAGCGCCATCTTAGCTATAAAGGTATCCAGGTACAATACCTTAGGAACAGATTAGAAAAAAATCAAAGAAATAAAGAGATCAGCACTACAGTCCTTCGAGCAGACTGTGCTGGGACTTGCCTCCAGCCCAAGTCGAATTCAACCTGATTCAGTACAATGGATTCAGCCCCACTCCGGGCTCCAAGCTCCACCACAAACAATGACCCATTGAGCACTGAGCACAGTCGCAGCCAATTATCCATATGTCCGACTGTGGGCCCACCGCAGACACACTCCAGGCACCAAGCACCACTGTAGCTGACAGCCCATTGAGATTCCACTGTGAGTCTACCGCAACCCCACTCTGGAGACCAAACTCCGCGCAGCTGAGGGTCCACCAAGCTCCCAGGTCCAGGCTCCAGCCTACCGAAGCCAAGATTTCTTGATCTGGGTATAGTCACTGCTCCTGCTAACAACCCTCTGACACCCGCTCTGGCTTCCGCATGTCAAGAGATGAGAGAAAATAAAAGATAAAGAAAAAAACAGAAAAGAGGAGAGAGAAGGGTTTCCTCCGGGTGCTCCGGTTTCCTCCCACAGTCACAAAGATGTGCGGGTCAGGTGAATTGGCCAAGCTAAATTGCCCGTAGTGTTAGGTAAGGGGTAAATGTAGGGGTATGGGTGGGTTGCGCTTCGGCGGGTCGGTGTGGACTTGTTGGGCCGAAGGGCCTGTTTCCACACTGTAAGTCTAATCTAAAAGGAAGGGTTAGGCCAGCCTGGAGCATATGCGTTTAGGAGCCTTAATACTCCCTCTACCATGCCAGTATCACCATCTTAAAGTAATTATGTGTACAGTGTAGCTCCTGACAGCTGGAAGTTGGCAGTGAGATTCTGACTGAGAAGGGCTGCCTTCTGAAACATTTAAGACCTTTGATGTTGAATCTTCAATGACTCTTAGCCTGGATTTCAGTAGGCATGAACTGATATATCTCAGAGATTGCAACATTGTGGGCGGCACGGTGGCACAGTGGTTAGCACTGCTGCCTCACAGCGCCAGACACCCGGGTTCAATTCCCGACTCAGGTGACTGACTGTGTGGAGTTTGCACATTCTCCTCATGTCTGCGTGGGTTTCCTCCGAGTGCTCCGGTTTCCTCGCACAGTCCAAAGATGTGCAGGTCAGGTGAATTGGCCATGCTAAATTGCCCGTAGTGTTAGGTAAAAAGGGTAAATGTAGGGGAATGGGTGGGTTGCGCTTCAACAGGTCGGTGTGGACTTGTTGGGCCGAAGGGTCTGTTTCCACACTGTAAGTAATCTAATCTAATGAAAGTCGGTAAGAGCATGAAACATCTGGAAGGGTTTGATAGACAAACAAGGAATGCACACTCCATTGGAGTCCTCTTCCAGATGAAATTTCACAGAAAAAAACCAAAACATTTTGTAAGTATATTAAGAGCAAGAGGATGATTAGGGCAAGAATGGGGCCTAATAGACACCAAAGAGGCAATTTGTGTGTGGAGCCAGAGGATATTGGTGAGGTATAAAATGAATATTTCTCATCTGTATTCACGAAGGAGAAAATTATTGTAGCTGGAGATTTCAGTTGGCATGATTAGGTTTTACAGCATGTTAAGATTAATAAAGAGGAGACAAAAGATCTGTCCAGCAGGCATAAAGGTGCATAAATCCCCTGGGCGTGATGAGATGTATCCCAGGCTGTTGTGAGAGGCAAGGTAGAAGATTGCTAGGACCCTGGCAGAGATACTTAATACTTTGCTGGCTGCAGGTAAAGTGTCAGATAGTTAGAGGACAGCTCATGTGGTTCCTTTGTTTAAGAAGGGCAGCAAGGTGAGTGATTATAGACCACTTAGTCTGATGTCAGAGAAATTATTTGAAAAATATGTGAGGGATGGGATTAACCAACACTTGGAAAGGCAGGGATTAATCAGGGAGAGTCAGCACAGATTTGTTGGATGGAGATCCAATCTGAACTAATGTAATTGAGTTTTTCTTTGCAAAGGTGACTAAATATATAGATGAAGGAGTGCAGTGATTTGGTTTACATGGACTTCGATAGGGACTTTAACAAAGTCCCACATGGAAGGCTGGTCCAATAGGTAAAAGCCAATGGGATTCAAGGCAAATTGTCAACCTGGATTCAAAATTGGCTTGCAAATAGAAAGCAAAGACTGATGGTGGAGGTTTCTTTTTGTGATTGGAAACATGTGACTAGTGGTGTGCCACAAGGTTTGGTGCCAAGATCCTTGCTGTTTGCTCGGTATGTAAACTTGCATGTGAAAATACAAAGTACAATTAGTCAGTTTGCAGATGACATAAAAATCGGTAATATTATTGACAGTGAGAAGGATAGTCTCAGGCTACAGTTTCATATTGACCTGCTGGTAAACTGGGCAGAGCAATAGTAGATGGAATTTGATCCTGACAAGTGTGAGGTGATGCATTTTGAGAGGTCTAATAAGGGAAGAATGTACACAATGAATGGTAGATCTCTAGGGAGAACTCAGGGTACAATTCCACAGGCACCTGAAGGTGTCAGCACTAGCAGACAGAGCGGTGATAAAGGTAAAGGTAAATAGGATGCTTGCCATCATTAGAGAGAATATAGAATACAGGAGCAATGTAGTTGAAATAAATCCACAAAGGCTAGTATTCCATCACCAATCACCCTTTATTTACACGCGGAGAGTTCTTGACACTGATCCAGTTCCCTTATAGCCAACTCTCAGCAAACAAGATGTCTGACACTCCTGTTTATATTTGCCAGTCAGGGCTCCCTGACTGAACCAAATTTACAGCCTCAACCAGGGAACTCATTCTATGAGGTCCACCTGGCTGACCTCATTATAATCACTACAAAAGTCTTGTCGCAATTTTATAAGGTTTTGATTAGGAAACAATACCGTGTGCATTTCTGGCTGCCACGTGATCATAATGCACTGGATAGGGTACAGAGGAGATTCACGAGGATGTTGCCTGGGATGGAATGTCTCAGTTATGAGGAATGACTGGATATCCAGTCTGACTAATATAATTTAATTTTTGTTTTGAAAAGGCAACTAATTATATTGATAAGGGTAATGCAGTTGATTCAGTTGACATGGACTTTGATAAGGACTTTGACAAAGTCCCACATGGAAGGCTGGTCCAAAAGGTAGTAGACTATGGGATTAATGGCAATTGACAAAATTGGCTTGCAAATAGAAAGCAAAAGGTGGAGGTTTTGTTTTCATTGGAGCAGAGGAGGCAGAGCATGAATCTGATTGAGGTATATAAAATTATGAGAGGCATAGATAGTGTAGATCCTGAGAATCTTCTCCCCATGGCAGTCGTATCAAAGACCAGACAATATAGGTTTCGGGGTGATCAGAGGAAAAATGTTTTCACCCAGAGGGTGGTAGAAATGTGGATCGCACTGCCTAAAAGGATGTAGAGACAAATACTCTCAACATTTAAAAAGCATCTGCATGAGCACTTATAATGCCAGGGTTTAGTAGACTACAGACCAGATTCAGTTAAGTGGGATTATGTTTGATGTTCATTGATCGACACAGACACGATAGGCTATAATGCGTGTTTTTGTGCTATATGACTGTCTGACAAGCAGAGATCTATCATCTCTCATACTTATGAATGCTATCTCATACAGAGGTATTATTTTAAGTACAAACATTTCAAGTACTTACAAATGGCTACTTTATACTATCCTGCATGGTTTTCCAACTTGCATACTACTCAACTTGCGAACCTATTTGCAATCTGAAAAGGGTTGTACATATTCTAAAAGTTTTTATGCAATTATATGCTACCACCTTTTTGGTCATAACATTCCATCTCAAAGTAATGCGCTGCTGAAAAAAGTTCTCATCTTCATTCTGCTCATCAGCTAATTATCTTAATCTATGTTTGTTGGTTATTGATCCATTTGTCATGGCAATTTTCTCTTAATTTGCTCAAACATATTTTTGTAGAGTTTCTATGAGTAATCTCTACTGTAATAGACATTATCAAAACACTTACCTTTTAAAGCATTTGTGGATTGAAGATCAGCTTCCTGCATACTGTTTTCCAAGCAAAGCTTGCAATGTCAACTTCAACTTATCCTCACTGAGCGATTTCGAACAGAAAGTAGCCAGGACACCTCCATTGCTGGTCTTGACAGTCCATTTCTAATTGCGGTACATTTCATCTGCAGATAAACAATCTCTAAAAGCAGTTGTGCAACAAAAGTTGATGTTCCAAACCGACAAAGTATTAGCCACCAAGTCACAAAAATGTTGCCATTGTAAACTTGAAGGTAACAGCAGAAAGAGGAACCAACTCCACTGTTGTCTTTTTGAAAATGTAGTTATAATCTTCTCCAGGATTTAGTCACAAACATTTTCAATTCCCATTCTATGGCACTTCATGCATGTTCTGAAAAATTAAAATCCAGAGAAGATTATGTTTTTATGAGCTACAGTTATTATGTTAGTAAGTTTGACTAAGAGAGACAGGCTTCAAGGAAAGCTAGTTCATATTGAAAGTCTTCAAATATAAAATGAAATAAATTCAACAATTCTCAAAACAAATTTGTTCTGTTGACTTTGAAATGCAAAAAAAAATTACATTTCATAAACGTGTATCATTGAAAAACATAATGAGATTCATGCCTTCATGATCATGTTTGCCAAGTATTTTCCAGTTTAGAGCTTTTGGTAAAAAAAAACTGCAATATGGAAATCCACTTTGCATCACAAAATAAGGAATGTTTTAACTTACCACCTAAATTACTACGAAGGTGAAAATGCTAGGAACGGCTTCTGCCGTAAGAAGTTTGCACCAAAACAGAAGCAGCAAGAAAGATAGTCATTTAACAGAGATAGTTATTTAAAGGTGAGTAAAAGTTTTTTAAAAAGTCTATCAATCTAGATGTGGTGAAATTATACATAACATATATAAATAAAAGATGTTTACCCATAGTATTGGTTACTAAACTAGACAGCTCAATTAGGTAATTTGTAGACAACAGCAAAGTGAATGCAGTCACAAAGACAGATTCATAATCTATCCTAGGCTAGAAGAGTACATTGATAGAGCTGGTACTGCATCATTCTTATCCAAAATTGATTTGTTAAAAGGATATTTGCAAGTACCATTGACAACAAGGTCGAAGGAAATTTCCACTTTTGACATACCTAATAGATTATACCAATGGCGGGTTACACCATTTGGATTTAAGAATGTCTCAGGCACATTTCAATGATTAACGAGTAGAATTATAGCTGAAAAAGCTAATTATGTTGTTTATATGGATGGCATTGTAGTACATAGTACAACATGGACAGAACTCCGTTAGAAAACTTGTTTTTTCAATTACAGTCAGCCAGATTAGTGTTAAATCTAATAAAAAGTGAATCTTCAAAAGTCAAGGTGAGGTACTTAGGACATGTCATAAGGATAAGGTCAAGTGTCACCCAGAACAGTAAAAGCTGTTTTCCCATTCACGGAACAAAGCGAGAGATAACAAGGATCTTGGGAATACATAGATTTTATTGAAAACTTGTATCTAACTTTAATACCATATCATTGACTAATTTGCTGTGTACAGAGACAAAGATGGTGCAGTCAAGAGAATGCCAGGTAACCTTTGAAAAGCTAAAAGCAATTTTAATGAACGGATATGTATTAACTGCACCTAACTTTAGCAAACCATTTAAATTGGCAGTAGACACTAGCAATTTGGGGATTAGAGTAGTTCTCTTACAGATGCTAGAAGGGAGAAGCCCCGACTTATTTCTCCAAATTGAACCAACATCAAAGGAAATATTCAGCAATAGAAGAGAAGGCATTGATGGTGTCAGAATTTCTTTGACACTTTGAAGTTTATGTTTGACATTGAAACTGTGAAGCCTCGTTTTTTACTGACAGGAATATGTTAACTTTTCTATAAAAGTTAAGAACTCAGATCCCAAAGTTATTCAGATTGAGCTTAGATCTTTAGCTATTTAACAAAAAAATTTACATATTTCCACAAAAGAAAATGTAATTACTGATGTGTTAGCCCAAATATAAACTGCTGTGAATTTAAGAATATGACCAAGTTGAAAAGTGATTAAGAATCCGGTGGGAGGAAGATAAATATCTGCGAGTTTTGTGTTTTGTTTGTCGTTTAAGTCTTTCTAACCTTGTCACTTTCTAAAATGGCATTTCATGTTCTGAGAGTGGAGGCACATTAGAACCTCCAGTCATTTTTCTATTTTGTTTTTGGTTTGGAGCTGTGAATTGACTGTTGAGAGCTGAAAAGTGAACTTTGGACTGTAAGCTTTTGTTTGTTCTGTACTTTTGAAATATAGTCCAAAGATCACTTTTGTTTTTTTGTTTGAGAGGCAAGGTGTGAAATTAATTGCAGATTTGTTCTTAATAAAAGAGCTCCATAAACGCTCCAGACAGGCCTTACGTTCAAATAGAAGGCAGATATTTATTTGAATGATAACAGGGCATCATAGAAAGTTGATCACTCTAGCAAGGAGAATTCAAAGTTTGAACTGCTTTTTGGACTGTGCGTTTGGGGAATAATATGAATGCTACAACATGAAGATTTGCCTAACATCCCACCATCAGCTATTAGAAGTTCAGAGAATAGAAACTAAGTAACTGAATCTTCATTCAAATTGAAGATGATGATATAATAGCCATTACTGAGAAATGGCTGCAGAATGGTTGGGATTGGGAACTAAATAAATTAGGTTGTAAGGTTTACAGGATGGACAGGAAAAAGGCAGAGGAGGTGAAGTACCCTTATTGATTAGATACAAAATTACTTCAATGGCAAGGGAGGATATAATAAGAGGAAAGCATTCAGTGGAGACTGCATGGGGGCGGGGGGAACTGAGGAATAATGAAGGCCCTAAAACTGTAATAGATGTTATGTACAGACACCCTGGTAGCAGCTCTGAAGTGCTTGATTGCATAAATGTACCAATTAGGCAGGTGTATAGCAAAACCAGAGTCATATGAATTTGGGGCTTTTAACTTTTTTTAATAGATTTTTTTATTGAAAATTTAACATATTTTTACAAGTTTACAAATTTAAAAAAACCCAAGTATAAACACTGATATACAATTAACTCTTAAATAATAACCAAAATCTATCAAACAGAACAAAAGAGATACCGAGACAAAAAAACAAAACTCAACTAACTACTAACCTAACCTACAACTAACCAGAGTGTATAATTAAGTCTCTTACATTATTCAGGGAAAAACAACGATGGATAACACAGAAATTGAATAGTGAGATACATGCTTGGAATGTGTTAACATCAAATCATAACAAAACCCGTATTCCTGCGTGATATGTCTCCCAAGGGGCCCTGGACTAGCCAGGTTCGCCATCTCAGTTAAAGAAAAGCCCTTGTTAGGATGGCCAAAATATCTGTATTTGTGTAATTCAAGAAGGGCTGTCATACTTTACGGAATAATTCGGTCTTTTGGTGCACCACATTTGTAAGGACGTCAAGGGGAATACATTCCATAATTATTCTGTACCAATTCGGAAGTCCAGGGGGGCCCTCAGCCACCCTGTTTACCAAAATATTTTTCCTTGCACAGAAAGAGAGAATAGAAAATAATCTCTTCCCATGCATATCTAGGGAGGGTAAGTTCGAAAAGCTCAAAAAGAGAGATACTGGATCCACTCTAATTTCCGTTCCTAAGATTTCTGTAAGAGCACTTGCTACTTTTGTCCAATATCTGCGGATCTTATGATAGGTCCATAAGCAATGTACAAGAGTGTCCACCTCTATTTTACATTTGGGACACAGTGGAGATGCTCCTGCCTTAAATTTTGCCATTCGGTCCAGTGCTATATGGGCCCTATGAAGTATCTTCAACTGAATGGCTGGAGTTCTGTTGCAGATGGAGATTTTTCTGGCATTTTCCCAAATGTCATTCCACATTTCTATGGAGATTTCCAGTCCCAAATCCTGGTCCCATGTTTTAAGCAGATTGTCCATATCTCCCGATATTTCATCACGTAATAAATAATAAATAGTGCCGACTGAAGATACCCCCATTGGCCATAACACTCTATGTTCTCCATCTGATTTATAAAGACTATCTAATAGTGTAGTTTTCTTCTGTATGTAATCTCGAATTTGGAAGTATCACCATTAGGTAATCCAAATTTCTGATGCAGCTATACAAAAGACATCAGGACCCCTTCTTTAAACACATCCCCTAAACAGGAGATACCCCTGCAATTAGGAACTAGAATTAGGAAGGGATGAAACTGAAGACAAGATGACCAGGAAAATACAGAGGAAAATCTATAGAGGAGAATCAACAAAGCTGGCTGGCTTTGAAACATCTTTTTTTTGTAAATCTTAAATCGTGTTTTTTTAAAATCAGACCAGTATTGTAAAGGGGGAGGTAAAAGATAGGTTTAAGAGAAAGGAGTTGTAACTAGCTGTTCTTTTAATGTTCTGTGTTGGACTTAAAGAATAAAACTGTTAATTTTTACTTCACATAGAATATTACAGTGCAGTATAGGCTCTTGGGCCCTCAACGTTGTGCCAACCTGTGAAACCAATCTGAAGCCCATCTAAACTACACTATTCCATTCTCGTCCATATGCCTATTCAATGACCATTTAAATGCCCTTAAAGTTGGCAAGTCTTGACCAATGCAGACAGTGCACTCCATGCCCCTTCTACACTGACTAAACAAACTGCCTCTGACATCTGGTCTGTATCTATCACCCTTCAATTTAAAGCTATGTTCCTTCGTGCTAGCCACCACCATCCGAGGAAAAAGGCACTCGCTGTCCAACCTATCTAACCCTCTGATGATCTTATGTCTCAGTTCAGTCAACTCTCAATCTTCGTCTCTCTAACGAAAACAGCTTCAAGTCCCTCAGCCTTTCCTTCTAAGACCTTCCCTCCATACCAGGCAATTACCATCCTAGTAAATCTCCTCTGAACCACTTCCAAAGCTTCCACATCCTTCCTATAATACAGTGGCCAGAACTGTATGCAATACTCCAGGTGTGGCCACACCAGAGCTTTGTACAGCTGCAGCATGACCTCATAGTTCCAAAACTCAATCTCTCTACCAATAAAAGCTATCACACTGTATGCCTTCTAAACAGCCGTATCAACGTGGGTGGCATTTTTCAAGGATCTAGTACCTGGATACCGAGATCTCTCTGCTCATCTACACTACCAAGAAACTTACCATTAGCCCGGTACTCTCACAGGAATGCATAGCCACCAGGATACGTGAACATCAACTAGCCACAAAACAACATAACCAACTCTCACTAGTATCCTTACATACAGATGAAGAAGGACATCACTTCGAATGGGACAACATATCCATCCTAGGACAAGCCAGCAGAGACACACACGAGAATTCCTAGAAGCATGGCATTTCAACTGGAACTCTATCAACAAACAAATTGATTTGGATCCCATTTACCACTCCCTGAGAAGAACAACAGAAAATGACATCACCATGTGAAATTATGTCACCACAGAAATGATATCACCAACCCTGGAGAAACTCAAATATATAAATAGAAAGTGGGCTATGCCACCAGTGCTTCATTCAGAGGCTCACTGAACAGGTTACCTAGTATGGTGACGGAGCGTCTGAAAACGAACCTTTCAGCTCAGCGAGCAAACCTACATCCAGAGCCTTAACCTGAGCTACAAATCTTCTCAAAACTCACATAATACACTAAATCTGGCCAGAAAATTGAAAGTCAATGCCATCCGACAGACCACCACCCGCGAACAGCTGTACTTCCTGCATGAATGCCTAAGGAAACAGGTACTACCTAAATGTCTTAAATACAAAACCTCCCCTTAACACTCCACTAGCCAAAAGAATAGTTTAGATCAGAGTGGTGCTATAAAAGCACAGCAGGTCAAGCAGCGTACGAGGAGCAGGAAAATTGACATTTTGGGTAAAAGCCCTTTCCCAGGAATAGAAGCAGGAAGCCTCCAGGGTGGAGAGATATCTGTCCACTCTGGAGGCTTCCTGCCTCTAGTACTGATGAAGGGCTTTTGCCCGAAACATCGATTTTCCTGCTCCTCGCTTGCTGCCTGACCTGCTATGCTTTTCCAGCACCACTCTAATCTAAACTCTGGTTTCCAGCATCTGCAGTCCTCACTTTTGCCTAGCCAGAAGAATAGGAGAGCAAAACAGCCACATAATGCTTATAAAATGTTTAAGGATGCCCACAACAGACTCTGTAAATACAACCGGGAAATTTTGCGCCAAAATGATTTACTCAATATGCAATGGATCATGAATGGACAGTCACAGTACAACAAGTCATAGATATTAGATAGTGATAAAACACAGAAAATGAAAAAAACTAGACCTGCAGAAAAAACTGGACAAACTTACGCAAAATAACAACATTGACAACACAGAAGCATGGATTTTAAAAAAACTTATCTTCCCAATCCTCAACAAACACTGAAAAAGCCATCTTAGTAAGAGCATTAAATTACAACTTCCAGGATGCGGACAAGATAGATTTCTTAGCAGCATTAGAAACAACACTGAAAGACAACCAACTCACAGAACAAACCCAGCAAACCATCAGACAGCCAGTCAAACCAACACTAAGCAGGAAAAAGAGAGGAAACATACTCAATACACAAGAAAGGACAGCACTAAAAAGACTTTAAAAAATTGTTATCCTACCTGCAAACAAAGGACGCTTGATAGTCATCTTAAATCAAAGAGATTACATTGAGAAAGCAAATGCACTACTGGCAGATAGCAACACTTACCAACAAGTGGCGATACACCCAATCCCATAACTAGAGAACGAAACACAGCCTCACTCAAAAAACTTCAGAAATCTGGAGAAATAACTAAGGCTAACTTCCAAAAAAAACCCAGACGGATCCATCATACCATGCTTCTACGGATTACTCAAAATTCACAAACCAGGAGCCCCCCTCAGACCCATAGTCTCGCTACCTGGAACACCAACTTACAGATTGGCCAAGGAGCTACACCAAAGACTAAAACACTTAGTAGAAGATGCATGCCACTCCACCCAAGAATTCCTGAAGACCAAAGACACCAAGAAAGAAGAGGATGAAATAATGGTTCCCTTTGATGTAACAGCCCTGTTCACACCCATCAATACCAACCTAGCCAAGGAAAAACTGACTACATTATTAGAAGAACCAAAATCTCACACACCAAACACCACCTACTTCTTCAGCAAGGACAATATCGTCACGCTAGTGGACTTATGCCATACCACCCACTTAGCTTTCAACAACAAGACCTACAGACAAACGAACGGAACACCCATGGGATCTCCGATAACAGGGTTCTTAGCAGAGACTCGAACAAACAGCTCTGCCAACCATTCAACCCAAACTTTGGGTCCACTATGTGGATGACACCTTTGTCATCACTAAACAAAACAAATTAGAGGAAACCTTCAAGACCATCATTAATACCTTTCTGGCACAAAATTCACTAAAGAGAAGGAAAACAATAATAATCTGGTCATTCCTAGATATTGCAGTAGAGCAGACAGCCAAAGGGGAACTTCAAACCAGCGGCTACAGGAAAACACCACATATGGACCAAATATTGAACTACAGAAGCAATCATCCCAAAATCCATACATGAGGCTGCATTAGAACATTATTTCAATGAGCCACCACACACTGCTTCACTGAGGAACAATGCAGAGCAAAGGAAAATCACCTATACAGCGTATTCAAAAAAGAACAGGTACCCAATGAACACAGTCCGCTGATTTCTGTGCAACAAACCCTAACATGCAGACAAAACATGTCCAGAAACCTTAGCTACTCTTCACTACATCAAAGACATCTCAGAAAAGACCTGCCAGACTAATCAGACCCTTGGCATCATGGTAGCCCACAAACCCATCAACACACTAAAACAGCAGCTAATGAACTTGAAAGATCCTATACAGACAACAAGCAAAACTAATGTCATCTATAAAATACCTTGCAAGAACTGTAGCAAACACTACATTGGACAAACAGGCATAAAATTAGCCACCAGGATACATGAACACCAATTAGCCACAAAACAACGTGACCCAATCTCACTAGTATCCTTACATACAGATGAAGGACGACACCACTTCGACTGGGAC
The DNA here is from genome assembly GCF_020745735.1 of Hemiscyllium ocellatum. Classification (NCBI taxonomy): domain Eukaryota; kingdom Metazoa; phylum Chordata; class Chondrichthyes; order Orectolobiformes; family Hemiscylliidae; genus Hemiscyllium; species Hemiscyllium ocellatum. The sequence continues at coordinate 129,938,113 of NC_083404.1, forward strand.
AACACATCCATCCTAGGACAAGCCAAACAGAGACATGCAAGAGAATTCCTAGAAGCATGGCACTCCAACCGGAACTCTATCAACAAACACATTGACTTGGATTCCAGCTACCACCCCCTGAGAAAAAGGAAAATGACATCACCATGGGAAATGGTGTCACCACAAGAAATGACATCACCAATCCTGGGGAAACTGAAACGTATAAATACAAAGGGGCTACACCATCAATGCTTCATTTGGAAGCTCACTGAACATTTTACCTACTATGGTGATGGAACGTCTGAAAACAAACTTACCAGCTCAGCAAACAAACCTATATCCAGAACTTCAACCTGAACTACAAATCTTCTCAAAACTCATTACCAAAGAGGTTAGAATTGGATTTAACCAAGGACAAAATTAAAGCTGAAATTGTAAGGGAATTACTCAAACACTCAGGTATGTCAGAGAAACAGACAAGTGCAATAGAGTTAGAAAAACTTAAATTACAATTGAGGAAAACAGAGTTAAAATATAAACAAAGATAGAGAGAGAGGAAAAGGAGAAAAGAGAGACGGTTCTTAGCTGAACAAAAAGAGAGAAGTTGCAACTGAGTCAGCAAAGTCAAGTTAACATGATGGAGATTAATTGAGAAGGTAGTGATATATACAAATAGATCAAAACTCTGCCATATTTTGATGAGAAAGATGTTGAAGCCTTCTTTATTTCATTTGAAAAATTGGCTAGGCAGATAGAGTGGTCCAAGGATTTATGGGTAGTGCTAGTTCAAACTAAATTGGTAGGCAGAGCTAGTGAGATATTTGCTGCGCTATCACGTGAGGAATCAAGGAATTATGAAGAGGTCAAACAGACTATTTTAACTCCTTATGAATTGATACCAGCAGCATATTGACAGCGGTTCAGAAACAAATAAGGGACTAGGTCAGACTTATGTTAGTTTGAAAGATGTAAACAGTCATTTTGATAGATGGGTGCAGGCCTTAAACATACCTATGACCTAGGAGGCTCTAAGACAAATTATTCTGCTCGTGGAGTTTAAAAACTCACTTCCAGAGATGGTAAGAATTCACACGGATGAAAAGAGAGTTCAGGAAGTGAGAAGGGCAGCAGAATTAGCAGATGAATACATGTTAGTGCACAAGACAAACTCCCAGCCAGGATTTTATCCTATGAGGGATAGGAGTTGGGAATAAGGGAGCTCCTACATTACGAAACAGAGTACAGAATACTGGTAGTTGTTTACCACAGGTTAAAAAGGAAGCCCAAGAGGGTGGAAGGGAGGTGAAAGGCCTCAGGTGTTTCCACTGCAGTAAAATGGGACACAGAGTCACAGTGCTGGTCATTAAATAAAGACACTGTGGGAAAAGATGCGGTAAAGAAGCTAAGCCATGGCATTAGTGAAAGTAATAAAAGAAAACCCAAGGAGAGTAGAGGAGCTGTAGGAGAGTGCACAGCCTAGGCAGGAGCTGGGTGTGGAGTTAGCACCTGATCTCTATAAAGAACTCGCCTCTGTGGGTTTGGTTTACTGAAAAAGAACAGGGGGAGAAAGACAAGTAGTTATAATTTTGAGAGATAAGGGATCTAACCAGTCTGTAATAGTAAGAAATGAATAAATTTGCACTCTTTCTGATCTGTTACCGGGAGAATGGTAATTTGTGAGACAGATAGACAGACATTTAGCATTCCCCTATGTAAGATCGAGTTGGAGTGTCAACTCAAGACTGGTGAAGTAACAGTGGGAGTGATTGACAGAGCATCAGTTCCAGGAATCTAGTTTGTTCTTGGGAATGATTTAGCAAGGTCCAAGCTGGGAGTGACATGCCTTGTTGTGGAAAAGCCCAAGGAAGATCAAGAAACCAAGTTAAAAGAAAAATATCCTATCGGCTTAATCCTTTCAAAGCCAGACAGGTCCAGAAGGAGGTGGAGGCCATGATCAACAAGGATATCATCGAACCGAGCCAGAGCGACTGGAGTTCGCCGATCGTCTTAGTTCCCAAACTGGACAGGTCTCAATTATTTTGCGTGGATTATTGGAAGGTGAACACCACTACAAATTCAGACTGATATCCAATACAGTGTTTGGAGGACTGTATCGAAAAAAGTCGGACAAGCCGAGGTGTGGTTACTGGCACACAGAGACAGCAAAAGAAATTTCTGCATTTGTAACCCCAAAAATTAATTCAAACTGATGCCATTTAGAATGAAGAAAACACCCACCATTCCAAAGTTTCATGAAAAGAGTTGTGGCTGGGTTAACAAACTGTGCAGTCTATTTGGACAATGAAGTGATCTTTAGTAAGTCCTGGAAAGATCACATGGTACAGTTGGCAGTGCTCTTTGAACAACTATGAATAGCAAAACTGGTAATAAATTTAAACAAAACTGAATTTGCGAAAGCACAGGTGACGTTCTTGGGACACAAGATGCAGAACGCAAAGACGAAGGCCAATGAGGAATCTCCATGATCAACCTCAAAGAAAGAGGTGCTTCAATTCTTGGAACTAAGCGGATTCTATCAGAAGTTTCTTCCAAACTTCTGCAGAGTAGTGGCACTGTTAACTGATTTGCTGAAGAAATTTCAGTGAATAGAACAATGCCAGGAGGCATTCAACCATTTAAAAGCAGTATTAACCACCGCACCAGTTTTAGCTACACCAAACTTTCTAAAACCTTGCAAAGTTGCTATCAATGCTAGTGACATAGGAGTTGGAGCTATACTGCTACATGAAGATGATGATGGGATTGAACTGCCAGCTGGTTATTTTTCAAAGAAGATCAACATCCACTAGAGGAAATACTCCATGATCGAAAAAGAACTACAGAGTTTAGTACTGGTCTTACAACATTTTAATATGTATGTCACGAACTGTGTGTCGGAGACTGTTGCATACATGGATCACAATACTCTAACATTCTTGGAATGCTTTAAAGATAAGAATATGAGACTGTTTCGTTGGAGTCTTATGTTTACAGACCTCTAATTTACATATCGTACATGTTGCAGGTTGTAAGAATGTAATCGCAGAATGGTTATCACTGATTTAACTGATCAAGTACAAATGAGATTGGTATCTATTCATAGTATGAACTTAGATTAAAGTCATATACATGTCATGGTAATATGGTTATGAAACAGAAAAAAAAGAAGCCATCTTTTCATTATGATGGTTCATTTTCCTTAAGCAGGGAGGTGTTATGAAGGTGTAGTTATATATTGTACCTTTAAGAGACAGAGAAAGCTAGCAAGGACTG